>NW_022196905.1:9736380-9741827 GCF_008632895.1 Mastomys coucha
GAGAGTGCATACCGTGTTTGTTCTTTTGTGATTGGGTTACCTCACTCAGGATGATCTTCTCCAGATCCTCTAGGTACCTCATTAGCACAAAGAAATCAGTTTTGGACCTATGTGACCATAGGACACATTTCTTTTATGTGAGAAACATGGCATGTGTTCCAAGTCAGGAGTCTGGCAGAGAGCTGGGAGTCACTTAAGCCTCAGGTATGTGCCCACCCAATCTCTGGGTCTTGACCTGCTCTACCTTACCAAACTTCATGACATGGTTTTACATCCCACAGGTGGGGATGGGTGTCGGGGTATAGTGGGTGGGGTGGGCCATAGAATTGCCAGGGACAACACGCACACAACTCATTGAACGTAGAGAAGTTGAGCTGTCACCTACGTGAAGCCATTACCCCTACGTTCTACTCTTTGGTGTGGGAAGGTACTCTTCAGGCTATTAAACCAACCCACCCCAAAATCTTGGACCTACACTCTGTCCTGCCTGCAAGGTACGTTAAGGCAATGGTGGCATAGAACTTGTGGGAATAGCCAACAAATGTCTGACTTGAGTTAAGGCCCACTTCATGAGATGGAACCCATCCCAGACACTGTTTGGGTGACCAAGAACCACAGTCTAGATAGTTCAGAGAACTAAGGTAAAACCAAACAATCATAACCAAAAAAAAAAAAAAAAGATTCAATAAAATGACTCCTAATGATATTCTCATCTACTCAGATCAGTGCCTTATTCAGTCAGTCACCATCAGAGAGGCTTCCTTCTGCAGCAGATAGGAACAGATTCAGAGACTTACAGCCAGACATTATGTAGAAAGAGAGTCCTTGGAACACACATCTCTAAATAAGATGTCTTCAAATCTCTCCTCTTAAAGTTCAGAGAACCCTGTGGAAGAAGAGGCAGAAAAAGTGCAAGAGCCAGAGGGGATGGAGGTCACCAGGAGAACATGGCCCTCCAAATCAGCTAAGCATGTGAACTCACAGAGACGGAAGCAGCAAGCACAGGGCCAACATGGGTCTGTATATATTATAGCTATTAGCTTAGTAATGTTGTGGAACTCCTGAGTGTGTGAGGAAGCCGGTCTCTGAATCTTATGACTGCTCTTGGGGCGGCTTTGCTTCTGTTGGTTTTGTTTATCCAGCCTTGATGTAATGGTCTTCTTTAACTAAATCTTATTATATTTTATTTTGTCTTGTTTGGTTGTTATCTCTTAGAAGCCTGTTCTTTTCTAATAGAGACAGAAAGGGAGTGGATCCAGAGGGGAGGAAGGGTAGTGTACTGGCTGGTTTTGTGTGTCAACTTGACACAGGCTGGAGTTATCACAGAGAAGGGAGCTTCAGTTGGGGAAGTGCCTCCATGAGATCCAGCTGTGGGGCATTTTCTCAATTAGTGATCAAGGGGGTAGGGCCCCTTGTGGGTGGTGTCATCCCTGGGCTAGAAGTCTTGGGTTCTATAAGAGAGCAGGCTGAGCAAGCCAGGGGAGGCAAGCCAGTAAAGAATATCCCTCCATGGCCTCTGCATCAGGTCCTGCTTCCTGACCTGCTTGAGTTCCAGTCCTGACTTCCTTTGGTGGTAAACAGCAACGTGGATGTAAGCTGAATAAACCCTTTCCTCCCCAACTTGTTTCTTGGTCATGATGTTTGTGCAGGAATAGAAACCCTGACTAAGACAGGTAGGGAGGAATTTGGACAACTAGAGGGGGAGGATATACTGTATGAGAAAATAATCTATTTTCAACAAAAAGTAAAAAAGATACATTGAGCCTGATAAAAGAAAAAGTGATAAATATCCTTGAACGCATTGGCATAGGAAAAGTCTTTCTGAACAGAATACCCATTAGCACAGGCACAAAGATCAACAATGAATTATGAGATCTCATTGTTAGCATTCTGTCCAAGCTCTGCCCCACAGTTACCTGGCAACAGCCAGGTATGCTTGACTCACTGTAAAAGGGGCTGCTTGCCCCCTCCTCGCTCTCTTGTTTCTCTCTTGCTTTCTCTTGCTCTCCCCTTCCCCCTCTCTCCCCATTCCCTTCCCCCTCTCTCCCCACATGCTCATGGCCTGTCTCCCCCCACCCCCCGCCTTTTTCTGCCTCTACTACCTTCTTAACTCCCCTTCCCATGCCCTTAATAAACTATATTCCATACTATACCGTCATGTGGCTGGTCCCTGAGGGGGAAGGGATGCCTCAGCATAGGCCCACCGAGGCACCCCTTTCCCCCACACCTCATCACACCTCCATAGAACATATCCCCCCCTCTTTATCTTTTAATAAACACAACACTCATAAAACTGAAAAGCTTCTGCACAGCAAAGCCTACGGAAGGGATGTTTACCAACTACACATGTAATAGAGGGCTAAGATTCAAACCTGAGACAAGATAGCCCAGGAACCTAGGTGAAAACCAACTACTATTGTACTAAGAGTGTGTAGCAATGAAATGACTCCTAATGACATTGTGCTGTACTCATAGATCAGTGCCTTGATCAGTCATCTTTAAGAGAAGCTTCCTCCTGCAGCCAATGGGAACCGAGACCCATAGCCAGACAATATGTAAAGAAAGAGAGACCTTGGAACACCCAGCCCTCCACAGGATGTCTATCAATTCCCTCTTCTGAGGCCTCAGGGAACCCTGTGGAAGAGGAAGCAGCTAATGTAAGAGCCAGAGAGGGTGGAGGGCACCAAGGAAAACAAGGCTCTCTCAATCAACAGGATTGGTGGATTTCGGCAGTCTATGTTAAAAAAAACACCAGGTAGAGAGCTGTAAGGTAATAATTATGAAAATGGGTAAAATTTACCTATGATTATTCCATTGCGGAGTTGTAAAAAAGCAAACTAAGTTTCATAAAGACATACCACAATGATAGGTGGTGGGGAGAGTGGAAATCCATGTAATTAAAGAAAGTAATATAAAAACATACAACTGTTTCTTGATATCTAATGGCACATTCCTACATATTCTAAAATCTCTGTGTGTTCAGATACTTTCTATAAATTGTATGTTCTTTGTATACATCATAAGCACACCCCTCTTTATACTTAAATAATCAGTAGACTGTTTACCCCTCCAGTTGGCAGTGGGACCTGGAGAGTAGAACTGATGCATGAGGAGGACTACATCATGCAGTCACCAACTTCCTTCAGAGCGTCAGAGAATAGATAGATATTCAGTGAGTTAAGAGGAGTCACATGAGCAAAGTGCACACTCATCATGTGCCTGGTGTGTAAACAAATAACAATGGCCGGGTGTGACGAATAATCTGTTAATAAGAGTTAACTCGCTCTTATCTGCTACACCTCGGACACTCATGCAAGCACATTCCAAGAACAATTACTTGTTTTGGAAAAAACTGACACCACAAGGCTCTTGTTTTCTTGGAGTTTTCTCACATGCACTCAGAATCCTCCTCACATGACTCCATTTTTCCACGTGTCCTCACAGTAAATCACTGATAATACCCAGCATGCTGTGAGTGCTCTTGGCAGTGTCCATAGTGCATTGTTTAGGGAAGAACAGAAAACACAGAACACATGTTTAACACAGACATGGGCACCTTTCCCCACATTATTTTCCACTCAAAATTATCTTAATGCATGGGTGCAGAACCTGTGGGAATGGAAGGCTAATTGCAGTACTGTGTATCATATTGGGAAAGTTAGCATATATGTATAATTAAATATGTGCTTGCTGGGAATTTGAACTCAGGTCCTCTGCAAGAGCAGTCAGTGCTCTCAACCACATAGCTATCTCTCCAGCTCCAAAGATAGAAATCTGAAAGGATGAAGACAGCTTATGGGGTGGAGGGTGTCCCCAGGATAGGCTGTGGTCACATGTACATCTGAACAGAAAGGGCAGTAGTTATAATAAGGGTGAAGACAGGTGAGACTGTTAAAACAAGGAGTTCATCTTGACCTGTTGGAGCACTGCTAATATAAAGAGATAATAATGTAGCTGCTATAGGAAAAGAGATCAGATAGGAAGTTCTCTTTGTAATGAATGTTTGAAAGAAGAAAGGTATCAATCACTTAATACACTTAAGCTTGTACACGCTATTAAAAGTGCATGTGTGTGCTCGTGTGTATGTGTTTCCAACCTATTAGCAGGAAGAAGTACACAAAACCCTGTTAGACGATTAAAATAATTCTGCAATATGTAGGGCATGCTCATTTCCACCAGGATCCTTTTCTTCATCATTCTAAATGACCCTGATTATTTGGTTCTTGAAGAAACTTCTTCTAATATTATTTGGGCTACAGATTTCTACCTATCCCCTTATGGGGAGTACATGATGTTCAAAGACCATAACTTTAAATTCATGGGAAAAGCTTACATTATCTGTAACCCACCGCTGACCAGAAGATGGCTCCAAAGAGCAACAAAACTCATGTGCCATTATTAAAGGGTGATGTACTTGTCATGCTAGAAACCTTTCTGTTACTCTGTGCAAATCACTTTCATATTCATGTTAAATTGACTAAATGACAAAGTTGACTTGCTAAGTTAATTTATGTAAAATAAATACTCCGATAAAATTTAAGAAGCAAACACTTGAAATTCAGTATGAAGTTTTTTGTTTGTTTGTTTAATTATCGTTAATCTTTTTTTACAGCCCAAACATTCCCCTCCTAATCCACCCTCTGACAGTTTCTCATCCCATTCCACCCCCACCCCCCTCTCCAAGAGGATGTCCCCACTCCCACCCTGCCAGGCCTCCCGACTCCCTAGGGCCTCAAGTCTTTCGAAGGTTAGATACATCTTCTCTCACTGAGACCAGACCAGGCAGTCCTCTGCTGTATATATGTTGAGAGTCTCATACCAGCTTGTGTATGCTGCCTAGCTGGTGGCTCAGTGACTGATAGCTCTCAGGGGTCCAGGTTACTTGAGATTGCTGGTCTTCCTATGGGGTTGCCCTCCTCCACAACTTCTTCCAGCCTTTCCCTCATTCAACCACAGGGGTCTCTGACTTCAGTGCATTGGTTGGATGTAAGTATCTGCGTCTGTCTCAATCTGTTGGCCCTCTTGGAGGGCAGCCATGTTAGGCTCCTGTCTGTAAGCATACCATAGCATCAGTAATAGTGTCAGGTCTTGGAGCCTCTCCTTGAGATGGATCCTAATTTGGGCCAGTCACTGGACCTCCTTTCCCTCAGTCTTTTCTCCATTTTTGTCCCTGCAGTTCTTTTTCTTTTGTTTTTTAAAGATTTATTTTATTTGTTTTATGTGTATGAGTACACTGTAGCTGTACAGATGGCCATGAGCCATAATGTGTGTGGCTGCTGGGAACTGAACTCAGGACCTCTGCTGCCCGCTCGTTCTGGCCCCGCTCGCTCTGGCCCCGCTCACTCTGGCCCAGCTCGCTCAGGTGTAATTTACTGTAGTTGTCTTCAGATGCACCAGAAGAGGGCGTCCGATCTCATTACAGGTGGTTGTGAGCCACCATGTGGTTG
>NW_022196905.1:9741925-9742884 GCF_008632895.1 Mastomys coucha
TTACCCACTAAGCCCCCCTGCAGTTCTTTTAGACAGGAAAAATTCAGGGTCAGAGTTTTTGACTGTGGGATGGCAACCCTATCCCTCCACCAGGAATTTCTACTGGAGGTGGACTCTGACAAGTTCCCTCTCCCCACTGTTGGGCATTTCATCTAAGGTCCCTCCCTTTGAGTCCTGAGAGTCTCTCACCTTCCAGGTCTCTGGCACATTGTAGAGGGTCTCCCCTCCCCACATACCTGCCAAGGTTGCCTGTTTCCATTCATTCTGCTGGCCTTCAGGGCTTCACTCCTATCTCCCTCCCAATACCTGATCATGTTCCCCTTTCCCCCTCCTCTTCCCTTCTCCCACCCTTGTCCCTCCTTCTGCCTACTCCTTGCCCTCTATGATTGCTTTCTTCTCCTTCCCAAATGAGATAGAAGCATCCTCACTTGTGCCCTTAGGCTTATTAACCTTCTTGAGTTCTGTGGATTGTACCCTAGGTATTCTGTACTTTTTTGGCCAATATCCACTTATTAGTGAGTACATACCATGCATGTCCTTTTGGGTCTGAGTTATCTCACTCAGGATAATATTTTCTAGTTCCATATTTATTTTGTCTATCTATCTACCTCCCTGACTATCTCTCACTAGTGAAACACAGATAGCAATAGTAAACCATATTGAACCAATTGCCACTGTGAAGTAGCATTTACAAACAATATAAACAAGGATTGAGAACAGTTAATATGTAAAAGCAATATGAAGTATACAAAAATCTTTTCTAGATTGGTCTTATTTGACTTTTAAAAATATAAAATATTAAAATATAAAATGGCATAGGCATAAAGTTCATTCTGAATAACAAAACTAAGAAAAAATATACACAATGTCTTATAACTCACATTTTATATGATATGTGATATTTTATAATCACAGTTCTAGGAATGACAAATATATATGTAACTAATAAAATATAATAT
>NW_022196905.1:9743718-9753332 GCF_008632895.1 Mastomys coucha
AAAAAAATTAAAAAAAATAAATAAAAGTAATTTTCTTCTCCTGGAACACATATCAAAAAAATAAATAAATAAAATAAAATAAAATATAATATAATATATACTATATTTCATCCATTTTGTATTATATTATATAATCAATATTATAATTTAAAACATAATATATAGGTACTATGTATTATATGAGTTATATAATATATAATTATATGTAATATATAAATATAAAGTATAAATAATTCTATATATTATATTAGCTAGAATTCTCTTTAATCTTGCATAAAATGCATTATTTCTCAATGACTCAAGTAAGTAACATTGAATAAATACTTGCTATGTTCTATAGAAGATGTTTGGGTACTTTATATGTATGAATGTATTAATTTAATTTTTAAATTAAATTAAATGTATTAATTTAATTTTCAACACTACTCTGTAAAGTAGATACAATTATTATTCCTATTCTTCAAATAATAAACAGAGGCATAGAATAATTAATTTAAAATCAAACAAATGATAAGGGCAAATACAAACTCTAGTGGTTTAATTCTTGTCCCAGTGGCGCCTTATGCATTCACTCATGTGTGAATAGCCGTTGTTTTCCAAGATGTCATGTGAAACACATGTCCAGCCTCTATGAGAGGTGATGATACTAAATTATGAGGACAATAATATATAGTTGTTTCTCAATACTTAGGGTGGGTTCTAGTATCTTCATGAAGACCAAAATCTTTACATGCTCACATCCGTTTTATAGAATGATATTGTATTTGTAGATGACCTACACCTATTCTGCATGCTTAAAATATCTCTAAGTGATAATTTGTGATACAATGTACATGCTACATAGCTGTCAAGCTGAATTTTAGGCAATTATAAGAAAGGAATCCTTACACATTCAGTAAAGATACATATTTTTAAGGTTTTCCATCAGCAACAAGACTCAGTGAAGTGAGCCACTAGGCATTGGAGCAGTATAACATAAAAAAGGATATTTCAGTCTATATCAAGAAGGAATTTGATATGAAGTACAACCCCACCTGGCACTGCATTATGAGGCAGAACTTTAGTCATTATACGGCACATGAAACCAAACACTTCATCTACTTCTACCTGGTAGCCATACTTCTGTTCAAATCTGGTTAAAAGCATGGACTGTGTCAAACACCCAGTGACCATTCAAAAAAACAAAGACTGCATCTATGTTTTGGGTCATGAGCCGAACCTTTAGCACCTGAGTCATCTCTCCAGCCTGGACTGCATCCTGCATCCTAAATTCTAGATGTGGTGGCGCACATCTTTAATCCCAGCACTTGGGAGGCAGAGGCAGGTGGATTTCTGAGTTCAAGGCCAGCCTGGTCTACAGAGTAAGTTCCAGGACAGTCAGAGCTATACAGAGAAACAAAAAAACAAAACAAAACAAAACAAAAAATCCAAATACCAGAGACTGAATCTTCAGCCTCGTTAAAAGAACAACTCATTTTGAATCTATTGTGTTTTGTACAGGGTATCATCCTCTGTATGAGTGTGTGGTTATAAAATAATTCATAAAACTGCTTACATTTGTATTTATTTTGTAGTCTATACTTCTGTGCCCTTAGGCAACTCATTTAAAAATAAATGTGTTGGAGATGGGGAGAAAGAAAAAACAAGCAAAGAAAGAAAGAAAACAGCAGTAACGTACAAAAAACAGTGGTGCCAGCACATGCTACTAGTAATCAAATGCCGTGTTGATGGTGCATACAGTAATTTAATCATCTAGCTGGACGGTAGTGATGAGAGTCATGCAGAACAGTGGAGGGGATTTGGGCAGGTAAGTAGGAAAGTGGTATTTTGCCAGAGAGTTCCTAGAGAGCAGTGCCTTACCTGGGAAAAAAAAGAGACTTGATTAGAATAGTTTACAAAGGTAGGCTGTGGGAAATACATTTGAAAAATTATGTGGGAACAAATTTTGGAGACTTTTGAATGACTTAGAAATGCAAAGAATGAGGGTTCCTCCTTATTCCAGTCTACAACTCTGGCTGCTCTCCAGGAAGCCACTCCTGTACTAGGGACCCCAGGTAAGACAGGGCTCCTGCTAACTTTCCTTAAATCCTGCCCAACAGCCCAAACTTCATTACCTCCTCGGGGCTCTGTATTCTTGACTCACAACTTTAACAGAAGCCTTCTGCTTTACTGGAGTCCATGCTATACTAGGAACTCTAGAGGCCAAACAGGTACCTAGAACCAGAGGCCAAGTAGGTACTTGGAACCCTAGAGGAAATGTTGGCATCCCAAACCCTAGAGGACTGGCAGTCCAAAAAGCCTCAGTGGAGGTACACTACTGGACCTGAAGACTCACTGGCTAGTCGCCAGAACCCCAATCCACTCAGGTCAGAAAACCAGAGAAGAAACAGAAACCAAGGGAAAAAAAAATCCAACAAAGACGAACTCAGAAATCAGCACCTAAACTTATAATAACCTAAACCCAGATGGCTAAAGGCCAGTATAAGAACACAATCAAAAACCACCAGGGCAGTACAGCACCACCAGATCCCAGCTCTCCTACCATAGCAAGCCCTGAATATTACAACACAGCTAAAGCACAAGAAAACAATCCTAAATCCAATCTTGTAAAGATAATAGAGGCCTTTAAAGAGGAAATTAATAAATCCTTTAAAGAAATCCAGAAAAATACATATAAACAGATAAAGAAAATGAATAAAACTGTTCAAGACTTGAAAATGAAATAGAAGCAATAAAGAAACATAAACTGAGGGAATTCTGGAAATGGAAAATCTAGGTAAGCAAACAGGAACTACACATGTAAGTATCACCAACAGAATACATGAGATGAAAGAAAGAAAGAAAATGTTAAATTTAAAATTTGCATGACACAAACATCCAGGAAATCTGGGACACTATAAAAAGACCAAACCTAAAAAATAATAGGAATAGAAGGAGAAGATTCACAGCTCAAAGGCTCAGAAGATATTTTCAACAAAATCATAGAAGAAAATTTTCCTAATCTAAAGAGATGACTATAAATGTATGTACAGAACACCAAATCGATTGGACCAGAAAAGAAAACTGTGCCCCCCCATCATCACATAATAATCAAAACACTAGATGTACATAACAAGGAAAGAACATTGAAAGCTTCAAGGGTAAAATGCCAAGTAACATATAAATGTACACTTATTAGAATTATATCTAATTTCTCAAGTGAAATTCTAAAAGCCAGAAGGGCCTGACCAGATGTCTTTCAGACTAACAGATCACAAATGCCAGCCCAGACTAACATATCCAGAGAAACTTTCAATCACCATAGGTGAAAAAAACAAGATATTCTATGACAAAACCAAATTTAAACATCTGTCCACAGAATCAGACCTACAGAAGATAGTAAAAGAAAAACTCAAACCCAAGAAAATATAGGAAATAAGTAATTTCACACCAGGAAAACCAAAAGGGAAACACGCACACATACACATTCACACACGCACATATACATGCACATATACTACCAACAACAAAATAACAGGAATTAACAGTCATTGGTCATTAATATTTCTCAACATCAATAGACTAAAATCCCCAATAAAAAGACATGGGTGGGCTGGAGAGATGGCTCAGCAGATAGGAGCACTGCCTACTTTTTCAGAGGTCTTCAGTTCAATCCTCAGCAATCACATGGTGGTTCACAACCATCTGTAAAGGAATCTGATGCCCTCTTCTGGTGTGTCTGAAGACAACTATAGTATACTCATACACATAAAATAAATAATTTAAACAAAACAAAGCAACATAAATAATTTTTTTTTAAAAAAGACACAGACTAAGAGAATGGATACAAAAACAGAGTCCATCATTCTGCTGTATACAAGAAACACACCTCAACATCAAAAGTAGACTAACTCAGAGTAAAGGGTTGTAAAAGATTTTCAAACCACATGGACCCATGAAGCAAGCTAGTATAGCCACTCTATACTTAATAAAAATAGATTTTCAACCAAAATTAAAAGATATGGGGAAGAACAATTAAGACTCATCAAGGGAAAAATCCACCAAGATGATTTCTCAATTGTGAATATCTATATCCCAAATGCAAGAGCTACCACATTCGTAAAAGAAACAGACCACCATGGATTAAAGTTGGACCTCAACAACAACAACAAAAACATCAGAAAGCCTGAAAACTCATGGAAACTGAACAACTCTCTACTCTATGATCACTGGGTCAAGGAAGAAATAAAGAAATTAAAAATGGGTCCTTTCTTCTGGGGCAGACTCTTAGCTGGTATGCTCCAGTGAAGACACCATATCCTGACCCATCTTAGAGAAAGCACTAAACTCAGATCAATTGAGGATTCACTACACAGAGTAGTTGAGGATCAGCTATACTCAGAGCAGTTGGACAATAGCTTGACTGATCCAATGAACACCCAACAGTCTAAAGGCCTCCCCAGAGAACCACTGCAGCCAAGGCAACAGATCAGCAGCTTCTCTGCCCTTGTGACAAGCCCCCAACTGGAAGGCCCCACAGATGGCCTGCTACAGCCAAGGCTGAAGGCCTACTAGGAGACCTGAAGCAACCCAGGGACAAAAGAGGCAGACTCCAGTCAGTTTGCCCAAACCAACAAACTCCAGGGATATCCAGATGGCAAAAGGCAAGCACAAGCCCATAAGCAACAGAAGCCAATATACGTGGGCATCATCAGAGCCCAGTTCTCCCACCACAGCAAGCCCTGAATACAACCACACACCTGAAAATCAGGAAGTTGACCTAAAATCCTATCTCATGAAGATAATAAGAGTCCTTTAAGGAGGATATCATTGAAAGAAATACAGGAAAACACAGGTAAACTGGTGAAGGAATTGAATAAAGTGATCCAAGACCTAAAAGTGGAAGTAGAAACAATAATGAAAACACAAATGGAGGCAAATCTGGTGTACTGGCTGGTTTTGTGTGTCAACTTGACACAGGCTGGAGTTATCACAGAGAAGGGAGCTTCAGTTGGGGAAATACTTCCATGAGACCCAGCTGTGGGACATTTTCTCAATTAGTGATCAAGGGGATAGGGCCCCTTGTGGGTGGTGCCATCCCTGGGCTGAAAGTCTTGAGTTCTATAAGAGAGCAGGCTGAACAAGCCAGGGGAAGCAAGCAAGTAAGAAACATCTCTCCATGGCCTCTGTGCCAGCTTCTGCTTCCTGACCTGCTTGAGTTTCAGTCCTGACTTCCTCTGGTGATCAACAGCAATGTGGAAGTAAGCTAAATAAACCCTTTCCTCCCCATCTTGCTTCTTGGTCATAATGTTTGTGCAGGAATAGAAACCCTGACTAATACAAAAGTGGTACCAAGAGTGGGGTATTCCTGTGACAACCTGACCATGTTTTGGGGAGGACTGTGGAAGGACTTTGGAACTTTGAGCTAGAAGAACCACTGGTTGTTAAGAACTATGTAGGATGTTCTGTGGGAGCGTGGAAGATCATGTTGAGAACAGTGCAGAGATGGAGGCCTGGCTTATGAAATATCAGAGGGAAGATTAAAGACTCTTATCAGGGCCATGTTGTTTTGATTGTGAAGATTCTGTGGTTTGGTTAGCTGGAGCTGAAGTATCAGCTGTGATTAACAAGATACCAGAATTACAAAAGCAAAAACTTTGCATTACTGGGACTATTGATGCTGGTTAGCTGGAGCTAAGAAATTAGCAGTGATTAAGAAGAGACCAGCATCACTGAGGTGACATCTTCTGGGAAGTGTTTTCTGAGTGCACAAAGAGGCTGTGTTCCAGAGACAGCCAAAGTTGTAACTTGTGCTGCAGCAGGACTTGGTAATGTGTAAGAGTCACCCAGGTGGTACTGGTTTTGAAGGCATGAAGGGGTCATGAAGAGCAGCTGAGGCTCAGCCCAGTGAGAGACCATGGGAGGCCATTGGTAAAGGTGCAGCCTCAGTTGCAATTGATGGTCCACGACTGAAGGAGTCATGCAAAGGAGTTGAGGCTTGGCACCATGAAGAGAGCCTATGAGAGGCTATTGGTGAAGCCTAGTTACAGCAGAAGACAGTGTTTTAGAGATGCCAATACCATGAATGACCACCAAGAACAGCATCAGCAGTGGAGTACAGGCATCTGGAGCCTAGAAGACAAGCTGTGTGCTACAAAGGGTAGAGCTGGAGAAGTGACCCAAGCCCTTGGAGGAATCCAGAAGATCGTGAGTGGATCCCAGACATTGAACACTTCGAGTTTGATTTTTGCTTTTGATTGTGACTGTTCCCTGATATTTTTCCCTCTTGAAGGAAAAAAGTATTTTAGTGGAGCCCACAGTTAAGAGACTTTGAATTTTAAAAGATATTGGACATTTTAAATGGATTGAACTTTTAATATGTAAAGACTGTGGGACTTTAGATCTTGGGGATGAATAAGAAAGTAAGGGTTGAAGCTTAATAGTAATGTGTTTGTGTGTCAAGTTGACAAGGGGTCAATTGTACTGGCTGGTTTTGTGTGTCAACTTGACACAGGCTGGAGTTATCACAGAGAAGGGAGCTTCAGTTGGGGAAGTGCCTCCATGAGTCCCAGCTGTGGGGTATTTTCTCAATTAGTGATCAAGGGGGTAGGGCCCCTTGTGGGTGGTGCCATCCATGGGCAGGAATAGAAACCCTGACTAATACACCTGGAAATAGAAAACCTAGAAAAGAGGTCAGGAATTACAGATGTAAGTATCACCAACAGAATATAAGATATAGAAGAAAGAATCTCAGGTGTAGAAGATAACGTAAAAGAGATTGACACAACTGTCAAAAAAATTCAAAACATAAAAAACTCCTAACTCAAAGCATGCAAGAAATTTAGGACACAATGAAAAGACCAAATCTGAGAATAACCAGAATAGAGGAGAACAAAGATTCCCAGCTCAAAGGACTTGAAAATGTCTTCAACAAAATTATAGAAGAAAAAGTCCCCAACCTAAAGAAAGAGATGGCCATAAAGGTACAAGAAGCCTATAGAACACCAAATAAATGGAACCAGGAAAAAAAATCCCCTTGTCACATAATAATCAAAATACTAAACACACATAGCAAAGAAAGACTATTAAAAGCTACAAGAGAAAAGGGTCAAGTAACATACAAAGGTAGACCTATCAGAATTACATTAGACTTTTCTACTGAGATTATGAAAGCCAGAAGAGCCTGGTTAGAAGTCATGCAGACTTTAAGAGAACACAAATGCCAGCTCAGGCTACTATACCCAGCAAAACTCTCAATGACCATAGATGGAGAAACCAAGATATTCCAGGACAAAACCAGATTCAAACAGTATCTATCTACTAATCCAGCCCTACAGAGGATCCTAGAAGGAAAACTCCAACACAAGGAAGGTACCTGCACCAAAGAAAGGACAAGTTATTAAGCATCTCACAACAAAGTCAAAAAGAGAGAGCCACAAGCACGTAGATCCACCTACAAAAACAAACATATTGGGAGACAACAGTCATCTCTCTTTAATATCTCTCAATATTAATGGACTCAACTCACCTATAAGAAGATATAAGCTAACAGACTGGATACGCAACAAGATCCAGCACCCAGCATTTGCTGCATACAAGAAACACACCTCAATAACAAAACAGTCATGATCTCAGAGTAAAAGGATAGCATGGAAAAGGGTCTTCCAAGCAAATGGTCCCAGGAAACAAGCAGGAGTTGCCATCCTAATATCCAATAAAATAGATTTCAAGCGTGATGCAGAAGGACACTTCATATTATCAAGGGGAAAATCCACCAAAAGAAAGTCTCAATTCTGAACATCTATGCCCCAAATGCAAGAGCACCAAAATCCATAAAAGAAATTTTACTAAAGCTCAAAACACACATCGAACCCCACACAATAATAGTGGGAGACTTCAACACTCTCACCAATGGACAGATCACTGAAACAGAAACTAAACAGAGACACAATGAAACTAAGAGAGGTATGAACCAAATGAAGTTAACAGATATCTACAGAACATTTCACCCTAAAACAAAAGAATACACCTTCTTCTCAGCACCTCATGGTGTTTTCTCCAAAATCAAAACATATAATTGGTCACAAAACAACCCACAACCGATACAAGTAGATTGAAATGATACCATGCATCCTATCAGATCACCATGGCCTAAGGCTAGTCTTCAGTAACAGCAAAAACTACAGAAAGCCCACATACACGTGGAAACTGAACAACTCTTTAGTCAATGATAACTTGGTCAGGGAGGAAATAAAGAAAGAAATTAAAGATTTCCTGGAATTTAATGAAAATGTTGGCACATCATACCCAAACTTATGGGGCACAATGAAAGCAGTGATAAGAGGAAAATTCATAGCACTGATGCCCTGATAAAGAAAGTGGAGAGATCTTACACTAACAACTTAACAGCACACCTGAGAGCTCTAGAAGAAAAAGAGGCAAACTCACCCAAGAGGAGTAGAAAGCAGGAAATAGTCAAACTCAGGTCTGAAATCAACCAAATAGAAACAAACAAACAAAAAACAATACAAAGGATCACCAAAACCAGAAGATGGTTCATTGAGAGAATCAACAAGATAGATAAATCCTTAGCCAAACTAACAAAAGAGCCAGGTTTATCATTTGTATAAAGGAAGGCTACTGATTTATTTGAGTTAATTTTATATTCGGCCACTTTGCTGAAGTTGTTTATCAGCTGGAGAAGTTCTCTGGTAGAATTTTTGGGATCACTTATGTATACTATCATATCATCTGCAAATAGTGATACCTTTATTCTTTGCCAATCTGTATCCCCTTGATTTCTCTTTGTTGTCTTATTGTTCTAGCTAACACTTCGAGTACTATATTGAATAGATATAGGGAGAGTGGGCATCCTTGTCTTGTCCCCAATTTCAGTGGGATTGCTTCAAGTATGTCTCCATTTAATTTGATCAAGTAGGCTTCATCTTAGAGATACAGGGAGTTTTCAACATATGAAATATGTCAATGTAATCCACCATATAAATAAACTGAAAGAAAAAAAGCACATAATCATCTCATTAGATGCTGAAAAGCCTTTGATTAAACCCAACACTGCTTCAGGATTAAAGTCTTGGAAAGACCAGGGATACAAGGCACATATCTAAACATAATAAAGACAATATATAGCAAGCCAATAGCCAACATCAAATTAAGTGAAAAAAAAAAAAACTTAAAGCAATTTCACTAAAATCAGGAACAAGACAAGACTGTTCCTCATCTCTACATCTACTCAATAGAGTACTTGCAATTTTAGCTAGAGCAATAAGACAACTAAAGGAGACCAAGGGGATACAAACTGGAAAGGAAGAAGTCAAAGTGTGGTTATTTGCAGATGATATGATATATACATAGCGATTCCAAAAACTCCAGCAGAGAACTCCTACATCTGAAAAGTATCTTTAGCAAAGTGGTCGGAAACAAAACCAAACAAAAAAATCAGTAGCCCTCCTATATACAAATGATAAATGGGCAGAGAATGAAATCAGGAAAACAACACCATTCACAATAGCCACAAATAATATATCTGGGTGCAACTCTAACAAAACAAGTGAAAGACCTCTAGCCACCAGAGGTTCCCTGCACTCTGCTTGCTAACCAGCCCTCCTACTCCCACC
>NW_022196905.1:9753342-9776176 GCF_008632895.1 Mastomys coucha
AGCCCTTGGTGTGCAGTGTCTGGGAACTGCAGCAGCACCAGAGCAGCAGCAGCCACAGCACTTCCCCTCCCTGCTCGCGCCCTTTCCCCTTGGCTTGAACCCTCCCACAGGCCCAGGCCAGATGTCTCCACAGCTAGCCTCTGGTACACAGACTAGCAGAGGATGAGGTTACATATAAATATATGCCACTTCTATGATTTAGAAAGAGTTCTCTTCCTAATAACATCTCTGAAAGATGACTAGGGAAAGAATTTCCTGAAGCCATTTAGCATAGGTCAATGCATAATGCTGTAACATAACCTGAAATATGGAGTAACAATGTTACAGAAAAAACGCATACCTTTGAAAAGATTGGTGTATTCAGCCCTAAGACCATAGGTCCTGAGAACAGGCTACTGAGAGACACCTCATGATGTGCCTTAGTGTGGCAATCTTTTCTCCTTCTCTTCAAGTGTTACAAGCCAAGTCTTATTATTTAAATGAAAAGATGATTTTGAAAACCACTTTCTTCTGGGACAAGTTCTCATGGACTCAAATCTAACCTCAAACAAGGTTATCAAGGATGGCCTCAAACATCTGAGCTTCCTGCCTCCACCTCCCTAAGTTCTGGGGTTGCAGATGTGTGTAATCATGCTCAGTTTATGTAAAGCCAATAACTGAACCCAGAGTTTTATGCATGCTAGAAAAGCACTGTATCTATTGAGCTGTATTTCTATGTTGACTAATTTTATATCAACTTGACACAAGCTAGAATTATTTAGGAAGAAGGAACCTCAATTGAAAAAATGTCCCCTCCCCTTGACTTAGACTGGACTGTGGGCAAACCTGTAGTGTGTTTTCTTGATTGGTGGTGGATGTGATAGGGACCAGCTCACTATAGGCAGTGTCATCTCAGGGGCAGGTGGTCCTGGTGCTATAAGAAAGCAGATAGAGGGAGCTGTGAGAAGCCAGCAAGTAGGGAGCATCCTCCAGGGACCCAGTGCCTCTGCATCAGTTTCTGCTTCCAGGTTTGTGATCTGCTTGAGTTCCTACCCTGACTTCCCTCAGTAATGGGAGCTAGAGTTGTGAGCTGAAATAAAGCCTTTCCTCCCGCATGCTTTTGAACACTGACTAAGACAATTCCTAGCCCTTAAAAAAAGACTCTTGACTTGAGAAATCCACCCTAAACAAGATTGTGACACTATTGATTCCAAAAGTATCCTGTCTCTGCGTCCTGAAAATCGGAGGAAGCACCAGGGCTTCCATGCAATGTTCTGTCATGGTGGGAAGGAAGGGAAAGGAAGTGACACAGAATCTGATCAGGAGCAATCAGAGAGAGCTGTCCAGATGCATGTTAGGTAGTTAAGAGAGAAGGGAGCACACGGCCTTTCTGATTAATAATAAACTGACTTTCAAAGTTTAACCCATGAAAGTTCAAGATCAGAGAAAACAGGGATTACATGGAGAAGGGTTCAAATTCCATCTGGTTAAAAGTTACAAGCCAGCTTGTGAAAGACAGAGAACAGATCAAAGAGATAAAAGCAAGAACACAGACAAATACAGCAGTCATTCTCAGATGGGTCAGTCAACAGCTCCAAATTCGAGCTTGCTAAATGAAAGCCCACAGCTCTTTGTTGCTTAAGGGTTTTCCATGTAGCCACATCATCTCACAGGTCTCTCCATTTGTAGGAAGAATACCAGGACATAAAACAACCATTCTCCTAACTACAGACAGGTAAGTAAGTGATCAGGACCCCGAACCCCAGGGGCTCCTGCTCCTCTCTACTGCAGGAGGACCTTCGTCATCACCAGTCTGGAAAAGACAGTGGCTCCAGAACTCATAAAGAAACTAACTACTCAAGCTTCCCACAGGCCAAGCCATCGGGGTGGGTCACTCTATGGCAAAGAACCATAGTTACATCTGTGACCCGAATCTGAAGATAGACTTACTTGTGACCCAATCTAGAAAGAACCACTGGATATTTGGTTGCATGGTACCAGAAAATAGAAATAATTTCTGATTATCAGCTTTCCAGGCTACACGAAGCTCAAAGCCACTAAAGTAAAGCGCATCTCCTTCACCTCCCAGCCCTGTATTCCTCCGCAGCATGCTACTGTGCACTCTGTTACAGACACACGGTGCGCAAGCGCAGAAATCTGTCCGGACCTCTATTTTCACTGCAGCCTGTTTACCACAGCTGGGGTATGGAAATAACTTGTCTGTCGATGTTAAGAGACAAAAAAGAGCTGTAATCAATTTATACAATGGAATGTTACTCAGCCTAGAAAAGAAGAAGTTTCTGTCTGTTGTCACAACATTGAAGAACCTGGAAGACATTACGCAAAACAAAATAAGCCAAGAAAGAAAACAACTATCATATTTCATTTATATGTGAAGTCTAAAGCAAAATGCCAAACACATAGAGGGAGAGAGTGATGGTAGCTACCAGGGTGGAGAGCGAAGTGAAGAGATGTGTGTCCGGAATACAAAACAGGCCTCTGGGGTTACAAGATGAACAAGGAGAAAGATGGAGAATAACAGTAATTAACAACAGGATATTGTATTCAGAGATCTTACTAAGTGATTACGGCCTCTCTTGACATGGAGGAGGGAAACATGAATGAATAACTGTTAGGCAATGACTATGTTAAATTCTTTTCACTATAGTACCCATTTTATTACATGTATACATTATTCTCTAGCACATTGTATATGTTAAATATGCACAACAAAGTAAACACACACACACAAAGGAAAAGGATATTTGTCTCACTACTGTTTATCCACCAAAGAGAAGCTTCTTACATATCTTTAACACTATCCAATAATGTCTGCACTGTGCTCCGTCCAAACAGTGGAATCCTATCTAGTCTTTAAAAGAATGTAAACAAAAAAATAGTCACTGTTGCTACCCCCTCAAAGCACTTCCTCTAAGCCAAGCACTGCTGTCGTACTTGGCAAATGCTCACATGGATGCTCACAATTGTGTGAAATAGGAATTATTAGTGGCCCCAACTTTACAGTTGAGGAATCTGTAAAGTAATTATTTCAATTAAAGGACAAGTCCAAGGGCCAAAATGACAGTCAAAACTCAAATGTAGATGAGCTAGTGTCAGAGTTCACTCTGTGGCTGTTGCATAACAAAAGCAAATGTTAATCACTTACTAGTATGGGAGAAAAATAGACTTTAAAAACAAGTTGAGCACAAGACTTATGCACGTGTATCTATACATACATCTGTTTCTGTACGTGCAAACGTGCGTTCATGTACTCACACACACCACATACACATTAACAACTAAGATAAAATAGCTTGAAAAGTCTAATTCCCATTCAATAGCAAACATTTAAAAGATTATATGACTATTCAAAGAAAAACTATTGCAAGGCTAAATAAACATGCGATACTGTAATGTTAATAATAGTACCTCTAAGCAGTTACAATCGCTACTTCCTCATGCCTTTCTATACTTCCTACATTTCCCATAATAAATATTTATGCTAATTTAATGAGGATAATTTTTAAGACAAAATTATTTGAGTAAAATAAGATCAACAATATGACCTTTGTGCAGGGCTTCCTGTTGTGAAAGGTGAAGAGAGTAACACACTAGAACAGCTTTCAAAGGGCACGTCCAGGTCTACGATGAGGACCTTTTGCCTCGAAAGAAAATGTGCTTCAGATCCATTAGTGAGTACCAGGCAGATGATAGAGTGCTGGGCTGAGGCAGGAACCTCTAAATTCTCAGATCTGCTCCCTCAGAGTGCCTGTAAATACTGACGAAGGAGACGGTATGCATGGAAAGTCAAGTTGAGTAACTGAATAGCCCTTACAGAAAATATCATTTGTCTGCAACAAATTTACAAATCGTCCTCCTCCCTCCACCCCCTCCCCCTATCTCCGTGTAAAAACCCCAGGCTGGGCTGGGCTGGAACTTGGTTTGTAGACCAGGCTGGGCCTCAGACTCATTAAGATCTACCTGCCTCTGCCTCCCGAGTGCTGGGATGAAAGGCGTGGGTGTGGTTTACAAATCATTAAATTTAGTCCCAGAATGCCCTGGCAATAGCAAGAGGACACTTGAAAAGATTTTTATTTTCAGTGGACACACAACTCTGCTAAGAAGAAAAGGCAGGGAGGGATTCGGATGCACCACTTCAGGGAAGAATTGCGCATATATGACTTATGCAGGGCGGTCCACATTAGTTGTAATGAAGAAGCTGCTATACGCAACGCTTTGCATGCGTGACTCTCTTTTTCCAGGCTATGACAGGTCTCGGTCACATTTGGTGCCTCCTCATAAGTGCCTGTGGAGACCTGTTTTGGACTTCCAGTCCAGTCTGGAGTTCCCAAGGGAAGCTCTTACTTCGTTTGGCTTCACCATCCCAAGACCTCACAGTGATTCATGTCTAGCAGACAGGGCTGGCCATCTAAATAGCATGCTTCTCTTGACCTTTCCCACAGCCATTGCTAGAACCCAGGGAAAGCTGCCTGCCTAAGAGCAGCCACTCCAGTCAGTCCCCACCCTCATTCCCAAAGGGGCTTCAGGGGGGCTTCCCTCCTCCCCACTGCCTTACAATGCCTCCTTGCTAAGGCGCTAGCTACCTTAAGGTGGCAGCTCTGAGCAGGATTCTTCCTGAGCTCAGAAACAGTGCTTAGATGTAAAGCAGGCAGGCAAAGAACCTGTTCAAAGTATCTTCAGTTTGTCTTAAGAAACAAACATGTTTTTCATAGAATCCTACGATTTCAGTTGCAATCTTAAGAGCCCTCAAGCAATCTTCAGGACTCTGAAGAGAACAGGCCAAGTGGTTGTACTAGCTTGCAATCCCACCAGCAGTGGAGGAGTGTTCCTCTTTGTCCACATCCTCACTAGCATCTGCTGTCACCTCAGTTTTTGATTTTAGCCATTCTGACTGGTGTGAGGGGGAATCTCAGAGATGTTTTGATTTACATTTCCCTGATGACTAAGGATGTTGAATATTTCTTTAGGTGCTTCTCAGCTATTCAAGATTCCTCAGTTGAGAATTCTTTATTTAGCTCTGTGCCGCATTTTTAATAGGGCTATTTGGTTCTCTGGAGTCTAACTTCTTGAGTTCTTTGTATATTGGATATTAGCCCTCTATCGGATGTAGGATTGGTAAAGATCTTTTTCCAATCTGTTGATTGCCTTTTTGTCCTATTGACAGTGTCCCTTGCCTTACAGAAGCTTTTCAGTTTTATGAGATCCCATTTGTCAATTCTTGATCTTAGAGCGTAAGTCATTGGTGTTCTGTTCAGAAAATTTTCCCCTGTGCCCATTTGTTTGAGGCTCTTCCCCACTTTCTCCTCTATAAATTTCAGTATATCTGGTTTTATGTGGAGGTCCTTGATACACTTGGACTAGAGCTTTGTACAAGGAGATAAGAATGGATCAATTTGCATTCTTCTCCATGCTAACCTCCAGTTGAACCAGCGCCATTTGCTGAAAATGCTATCTTTCTTCCACTGGATGGTTTTAGCTCCTTTGTCAAAGATCAAGTGACCATAGGTGTGTGGGTTCATTTCTGGGTCTTGCATTTTGTTCCATTGATCTACTTGCCTGTCACTATACCAATACCATGCAGTTTTTATCATGATTGCTCTATAATACAGCTTGAGGTCAGGGATGGTGATTCCCCCAGAATTTCTTTTATTGTTGAGAATAGTTTTCACTATCCTGGGTTTTTTGTTATTCCAAATGAATTTGCAAATTAGTCTTTCAAACTCTGTGAAGAATTGATTTGGAATTTTGATGGAGATTACATTGAATCTGTACATTGCTTTTGGCAAGATGGCCATTTTTACTATATTAATCCTGCCAATCCATGAGCATGAAAGATCTTTTCATCTTCTGGAAATTAGTTTGCCAGTTCCTCAGAAAATTGGACATAGTGCTACCAGAGGACCCAGCTATACCAATCCTGGGCATATACCCAGAAGATGCTCCAACATGTAATAAGGACACATGCTCCACTATGTTCATAGCAGCCTTATTTATAATAGCCAGGAGCTGGAAAGAACCCAGATGTCCCTCAACAGAGGAATGGATACAGAAAATGTGGTACATTTACACAATGGAATACTATTCATCTATTAAAAATGATGAATTCATGAAATTCTTGGGCAAATGGATAGAACTAGAAAATATCATCCTGAGTGAGGTAACCCAATCACAAAAGAACACACATAGTATGCACTCACTGATAAGTGGCTATTAGCCCAAAGGCTCCAAATAACCAAGATACAATTCACAGACCACATGAAGCTCAAGAAGAAGGAAGACCAAAGTGTGGGTGGTTTGGTCCTTCTTAAAAGGAGAACAAAATACTCACAGGAACAAATATGGAGATAAAGTGTTGAGCAGAGACTGAAGGAAAGGCCACCCAGAGACTGTCCCACCTAGGGATTCATCCCACATACAGTCACCAAACCCAGACACTGTTGTGGATGCCAACAAGTACATGCTGACAGGAGCCTGATATGGCTGTCTCCTGAGAGGCCCTGCCAGAGCCTGACAAATACAGAGACAGATGCTCACAGCCAACTATTGGACTGAGTGTAGGGTCCCCAATAGAGAAGTTAGCGAAAGGACTGAAAGAAGGGGATTTCGACCCTACAGGAAGAACAACAATATCAACCAACCAGTCCCCCCAGAGCTCCCAGGGACTAAGCCATCAACCAAGGAATACACATGGCTCCAGATGCATACATTGCAGAGGATGGCCTTGCCATACATTAATGGGAGGAGGGGTCCTTGGTCCTATGAAGGCTCAATAGATGCTCCAGGGTAGGGGAATTGAGGGTGGGGAGGTGGGTGTGGGTGGGTGGAGGAACACCCTCATAGAAGCACGGAGAGGAAGGATGGGATAGGGAGGTTTTTTTGGGGGGGGATGAGAATTAGGAAAGGAAATAATATTTGAAATGTAAATAAAAACTATCCAATAAAAAATAGAACAGGCTGAACACATGCATAAGTATTAAACTAAAAGGAAATATAAGATGCTAGCTGCCAGAGTTACAGAAGCCTTGGGTCCTCAGAGGCTGGCACTCAGCTGCCAGGTGAGCAAAGCTTTCTTTGAAGCAGCCCCTCTAGGCTATACCTTAAAGATAGGCTGGGTTTCCATAGACCAAATTAGGAGGGGAGGCAGGGAGAATGAAGTAGATAGACAGAAAAAAATGGAGCTGTGAAAGAGTGAGCCTTTGGGTGTCAAAAAGTTCTGTTTCTGTAACAGAGGGATCCTGTAGCTAGGTGAGCCTAAAAGAGATGCCATGGATCTACTGTAAGATGCATTTGATTGCAGAAATGTTTCCAATGTTTTTTATATAAGCATACACATCTTGATGAAGTCATCTATGTTGAGATTAAAAAGAAAAAAGCATTACATGGTAGAAGCTCTCAAAAACCAGGTAAAAAGGGTTGATAGAAAAAACAAACAAAACCAAAAACACCAGGGAGCCTTCTAAGACTTCTAAGAAGAGGTATGATGTTATGCCTTACAGGGTTCTGGTTGCTTGGATAAGCCTGGTGCGGGATAGCTTGTGCTAGAACCAGCATGCTAATATAGGCGGAGGGCACCAAAGGACGGTGTGCGAACGGAAAGGCTCAGACACCAGAAAGCTCATGTGAGGCAACTTCACAGCAAGGCAACTGAATGAGAAATCAAAGATGGAATGAAGAATCTTACTGTTTCCTTGGTGTATCTTTTTCTTCGGATAAATCTTTGTTTCTGCCACAGTCTTACTGTGTATGCCATGATCTTAATGTGTAATCCAGGCTGGCCCTGAACTTCAATCTGTCTGCCCCCTTCCCCCTCCTCTCCCTCTCCTCTTCCTCCTCTCCTTCCTCCTCCTAAATGTTGAGATAAAAGGCATGCTCTCACCACCCCCTGCTCATCTTCTGATTTTTACTTCATAATGTGATTTTTAAAAATTCTTTCCTCCCTCTGTCTAGTTTCAAAATATGTGAGTCATCAAAGCAAGCAAGAAAGTGACATCAGACACTGTAAGAGACATTTCAAAGTCATAGGGAGCAAGCAGGGCTCCGTAAAAGTGCTCACCTATCACACGTGAGACCTACATTTGAACCCCAACACTGCAAAATAATGTTTTGATGTCCATCTTTTGAGTGCTAACCTTTGCTTTACGTATCTCAGCCTATATTTTCGTCCATGTTAATCTATCCATTCTCAGACAGAATGGAAGAATTGGCAGCTTCATTCTCCAGCATCCTCATCCTCTCTCTCACCCTATGCAGAGCTTTGGTGGTATCACACTTAGAATTCTATTTGGGCGTTAGATTCATACACATTTTGTACCTAGTCATGGGTGTTTTTTGTGCTGTGCAAAAACATTTCCCATTAATAGGAGTAATTGGAAGCCAGCAAAAGCATGTTGAAACCACAGGGACTTTTCCCCTCAAGGCTGTTGACTTTCAGTTCATGGTCCTGCTAATTCCTAATGTCCTAATTTACAATTGCTTCAGATTTCAAGGCCTCTGTAGGTACTACTTCCCTAAACGTTATTCTAACTTTGTCGCTCTTAAGTTCTCATGATTGAATTAGCGTTTTCCCATTGTTGCTTTAGGATGTTCCATTCCTGTTCCTGAGAGAAAGTCAGAAGGAACAGAGATATACAAGAAATGTTTTGAAAAGAAAGGATGGCTGCTGATTATATAGTAGCAAAAGTTATGGGGGGGGTGCCCGAGTTTAGAAAAACCAGCTTAGGAGACAGATGCATAGTTAAAGCTAAAACCAAGAGGCAAACATGAGGTGATTCAACTGGTATAATCCTTACATCAGCTTAGAGCATTATTGAAAGTTTCAAAAATAAAAAAGTAAAAGTGTTGGGTTTCACAACTTTGCTAGGCATCTTCCTTTGTTCCTCCGGACTGACTTACTATCTCCTCTCTCTGCTCTGACCCCAGGAGATGCTCTTAGGATTGCCTTAGTATTCCGGCTTTCTACCTTAGTATAGAGTGGGTGAAGATGGGGGTGCTATGGAAAGCAGAGGTGAGGGAGCTTTCTTGATGCCACAGTACCCAGTGTTGGGGGATTCCACTCCCAAAGGTCAATATTCTTGCCAGAAACTGGTAAAACTCTTTCCTGTCTCACGTTAAACTTATGGGATAGCAGCAGCTTCTCATTGTTACTAAACCCATATACTACACTAACTTCCCCTAATTTCTGTAAACAATGCCATGGCTTATAAAGAATGAATTGCTAACAACTCTCCGCTACCCATATGGAGTATAACAACTCTTTGCAGACTGATAGGGAACCCTGGGACATCCACTAACCCTGTAGTTAGAGCAGCAAAGGCAAAAACAAGTGCACAAAGACACCATAGATGGAAGAGTAGCTCGGCTCTCTGAAACAGGCCAACATCAGAGCATTTGGGGACCAATGGGAACTTATTGGGCTGGATGATTGAGGTGAAGCGGCTTTTATCCACGTAAAGAGTAAACATGCCCATTGCATAGACCCCATGTGGGGAATAAACTGAAAATATGGCCCACAGATGAGGGAGTGTTTTTCCTCCTTTTGGATTAAAGGTCCATTTAGCACTATGCTCTGAAATGTAGAAAAGTCTGAGTCAGGCTCAGTCTGGGGCTGACCTGTCCCTAGGGTAACAGAACACCAACCTTCTGTTTTTGTCAGGAATAATAACACAGAAAACAGCAGTCCAGAGAACAAAGCAAGCTTATCTTGGTAAGGAAGGCCAGGCGAAGAAGCCATAGGCCTGCAAGGTATTGTCTGCATTCTAACCCCACCCTAAAGCATATTCGTTATCAGGATGCTCTCTCTACACCAAAGGCAAAAGGTTCACTTTCTTAAAAGGAAGTCCAGGGACACAGAATAGTGGGCATTGGTGGGGAGAAATGCATCTTTGATTGAAGAAATTCTCTAACTGTAAAGGCTGAGAAGGCCAAAGGGAAAGCAAGCCTGGGAGCACTCTGGTTTAGAGTCAGGTCTTACCAGCAATGCTTCAGACAGAGTTGGCAGTACTGCAAGAGAGGTAATTTGCTCTTGAGGGAGGGCTGATTGCATAGAATGCTGGGATGGTTCTGGTGTAAACTGGAGGATGTTTTGTGTTGGCAAAAACTGAAAAGCTGGATACATAGGGGTTTTAGAAGTAGTTCTAAAGGGCTAGGTAAAAGTGTCTGGCAAATCAGAAGGAATTTGTTGGTAGAATCCAAAACACATTCCTGATTTTTGAGAGTGATACTAAGAAGCTCCACAGATTTCCCTGGAACTGCTTCTGGGGTCAAAAGGCATCATTTGTGACTTGATGAGAATCATTTCCCATGTTGGAGAGACAAGAATAATTTATGGATCCTTTACAAAGCTGATGTGATGCTGTGGTTCCTATTTTGGAATCTTATAAGGAGCCAAATAAACTCTCATTAGTCATATGAGCCTTGAAGGTTTACCAAAAACTCACCCTCTCCCTTGGCAAGCAAAGAGCCCAGTGTGCCCAAGGAAAGAACATCACCTGACATCTTTAACGCAATGTGGAACCTCATTTGCTTTATATGAGCAGTGGTTCCAGGCATCATCCAAAAACATTGCTGCAAATTATTAATTTGGATCAGATACATTTCCGTGAATGTTTTGCAACATTCAAGAGAATAAATTACTAAGTAATAAATGCTGTCTCTCATGTAGAGATTAATTTCTCCTGTCCTTGAAAAGTGTTAATTAAATTTTAAGGATCAGACTAGCCTGGTATCTTAAAGTTATATCCTAAGATATGGAGAGTTGAAGTCTTGGGACAAAAGAGGGAACAGTGGGTAAGAAAACTACTTCTCAAGCACGAGGACATAAGTTCAATCATCTGAACTCATGTGTGTGGTGAAGACGCAGAGACAGACAGAAAGGCACAGATAGAGAAAAGACAGACACAGAGAGATGGGAGGAGAAAGGGAGGGAGAGAGAATCTAGGCATGCCAGTGTACACCTGTAACTCCACTGCTATGAAGAACAAAGATAGGATGCTCTTTAGAGCTTGTAGGCCACCAGTCAAGCTCCAGGTTCAGTGAGAGACCGTGTCTCAAGGAAATAGAGTAGAATCCTGGTGAGAATAGAACACCTGACATCCTTCTCTGACTTCTGCACACAGGCATGCATGTCACACACACACACACACACACACACATACACACTCACACACACACACACACACACACACACACACACACACACAAACACAAAGACCTAAAGCCCAAATACAAACTATTCTGTGAATCAACTACTTCTTAGTATGTTCAAAGCCTGAAGTATTAGGCTTTCTACTGTGTGCTACAACCGATTATATATAATTGAGTTTTCAAAAAAATAGTTGTACTTCAGAAACATTTTCCACTTCTGTAGACATAATACTCTCTTCACCAGAATTCATGATCCTTCGGGAAGAAAATAAGACCTGACAAAGTCAGTTCTGCCTAATCTAGCCCTATACCATCTGATCAAAGATTCCATCTACTTAGCTTTATGCTGCTTACCTCCCTGTCCACGTTTGAACTTTCTTATTAAACCTGAAGTCATCTTTTCCCAAAGCATGTGACTTGGGCAGCATAATGTCACGGGTCAGGGCTAAACTATTCTAGACACTGCATTAGCAGCCAAGAGGTGACTCCTTGGACTAGGCTCTCTAGGGTTCCCTGAGGACTTGCTCCATGGCAACCATGTCACATGGACTCCAATTGCTTTGTAATTCTGAGTTACAACATGGCAAGATTTATGATGGTGAGCTCATTTGCTGGGTGTGTGTTATTTGGACACATCATCTTACTTATACTAACCGGGACAAAGCCTCCAGGAGAGGGAAGGATTTAGGCTCGGATTCACTCTGTTCTAACTCTGCTATGGTTCTAACTCAATGACACACAAGGGCCAGCCAACATGACTTGATTAAGTAGATAATTATAAGATTTTGTATTTGTTCCTACAGCCTTTTACTGGCACTGCAGGACGGGTGTGGGCTGTGTATCATTCAAGCCTCACACAGGTCAATGAGAATGCCCCAAGTGGCAAGGTCATTGGGAACAGAAAGTCAGACATTCAGCATGAAGGTTACTATGACAGCTAAATTAGAGCAGTCTTTATGTCAGTTTGCCCAGAAACAGAATAATAGTTTCTGGGAAAGTAGACAGATGTTTTTCCACATAGCAATTAAATCCTGAATTTGTCAAAGATAGTCAAACATTCAGCACCCAGATTCCTAGGATGACAGGAAGAGATGAGACTAGGAACAGACCCGACTCCTGACACCTTACATTTCTTTTCAGATCTCCCCGGAATGAAGCTGAGCAGGCTTGGTTTCTTCACTTAAAGCAATTATCTTAACTGGGTTTAAGATCAGTTATACAGCAATATGGCCAAAGGCAATAAATAATTATGTGCTATTGAACAAATGATTAAAAGAAATAACCAGGGCTGGAGAGATGGCTCAATGCTTAAAAACACTTGTTGCTCTTGCAGAGGACCCAGATTCAGTTCCCAGCACCCACATGGCACTTCACAACAGTAACTCCAGTCCCAGGGGATCCAACACCCACTCTGGCCTCCATGGGCACCAGGCATCCATGTAGTTAGTACACATATGCAAGCAAGCAAGAAAGAAAATAAAGAAAACAAGGAGCACACTAGAGCCAGGGAGCAGGCTGGATGGAACACACCTGTCACGCCAGCACTCGGGAGGTGGAGGTAGGAAGAGCAGAGTTCAGAGTCATCCTGGGCTATATAGCTCAAAACCAGCTTGGGCTAAATGAGACTCTGTCTCCAAAGGATCAAGAAAAAAGGAGGAGGGGGAGGGAGAGCGGAGGAAGACAGGGAGGAGAAAAGAGAGGGGAAGGATAAATAAAAGAAAAAGAACAAAAGAGACAAGACAAACATAAGTGGACTTTGATGTCAAGTCTCCTCCCCTGGAATTTCACAGATATTGATTCTGGCTGTCCTGGAGTTGGAGTTGGACAACTATGTGACTTTTGACTCTTGAGAAATGTCTCTGCACAGGCAGGGACCTCTGCCTCTTATGCTAACATAAGTTCATTTCATTAATGCTGTGGTTGTCCCTTTCGAGAGGAAATGGAGGCAACAAGTTTGGCAGTTACTCAAAAGCTCAAACATAAATTTTTTTTGGCCAAGAAATTCCACTCTGCTGGAAAAAAAAATTGAAAGCAGGCATTCAAACAAATACTGCCACCCAAACATTCATATTGACACCATGGAAATAATCCAGGTACTTTTCGGTGGCTGAATGGATAAACAAGCTGTGGATGCAACATACAGTGGAATAGCATTCAGTTGAGACACGAAAGGAATGGAGTGCTGATATCTGCTACCATGTAGACAAAGCTGAAATTACTCTATATGAAAAACAGACACAAAGGGTCACATGTTGTGTAATTCCATTTATATACAGAGCAGGTAAATATGAAGACAGGAAGAAAGTTGATATTGCAAGGGCATGGTGACAGCCACAGGATTCCATCATAAAAAACAGCACTGTGAACATACAGAATGCCACTGTTCATTTTTACATGGCTGACTTTGTAAAGAAGCACACTGCAATTAGGTTTCTGATTTTGTAATGAATTAAAATCTTGTCACCCTTTGGCCCTGAGAAGTAGAAAATTCTTAGTTTTAATTTTACATTAAGAAATTAAATACAGGACAGGCAAGATAGCTCAGCAGACAAAGGGCATTGCTGCTAGGCTTGATGACCTGAGTTCAGTCTCCAAGGAAGACTGTTGGAAGGAGAGAGATGACGTCTACAGATTGAGTACTGGGTACACAGAACACCTTCCAGTCTAAGCAGTAGGACTTTGAGCCTCAAGTATAGAAACACAGTGTGCACCAGATCTCGAAGAGAAACCACTCCAGCTGCCTAGACACACCCGACTCACAAAGAGGAGCCTAACAGGAGAGGAATTATATCCAGTCCTTGTATTTGTTGAGTGACATTTCAAAACAAGACAGCTATTCATTTCTCTGACAGCTATAGAGCTCAGGATTAAATTTTTTCATGCTTCACACACAAAACCATACTTTCCATAGAAAAGTGGTATACTGCCCTTTAAGAAAATAAATCATGAAATTGGTGGTCTGCAGAACAAAAAATGATCCATGTCTGTTCATATGTTTGAATTTAAATTCTTTGAAATTACATTTATTCTCTCTTTCCCTCCCTCTCTCCCTCCCTCTTTCCCTCTCTCCCTCTCACTCTCCCTCTCTCCCTCATTCCCTCTCTTCCTCACTCCCTCTCTCTGTTCCTCCCCCTCTTCCCTCCTCTGTGTGTGTGCAAAAGCACTCATGTGCACATGTGCATACCATAGTAGGCTAGTGGAGGTCATAGGATGATCTGTAGACGTCATCTCTCTCCTTCCAACAGTCTTCCTTGGAGACTGAACTCAGGTCATCAAGCCTAGCAGCAATGCCCTTTGTCTGCTGAGCTATCTTGCCTGTCCTGTATTTAATTTCTTAATGTAAAATTAAAACTAAGAATTTTCTACTACTCAGGGCCAAAGGGTGACAAGATTTTCATTCATTACAAAATCAGAAACCCAATAATAATAATTAAGGCTTTGAGAACTAAGACCAGTAAGGGCTGAGGTTGGGGGAGGGAGAAGAGAGGCAATGGTTGGAATTCAGTACCTGTATTTGAGGGATGTGTCAGGTTTGGTGACCTGCTATCTTCCATTCCCTGTGGAGAGAAACTTAACATATGATGGTGATGATATGTTTTAGTGCATGAGTTAAGAGAGACACTGAAAGAAGATATAAGCAAGGTGACAACACTTCTTCAGAAGATGTTTGAGACCCAGATGACAAGACAGGACGGTCAGGACTTCAAGGTCATATACAGCTACATAACAGATGTACAGTGAGCCTGGGATACATGATAGCATATCTCAAGACACCAAAAGGGGGGGTGACTGGGAGGAGGAACAAGAACAGAAAGAAGAGGAAGGGTTTCTCTGAGAAACAGGGACTTGATGAACTCAGTGCATTTCTCTGACTTTGGGGTGGAGAGGATAGAAGCCACCCTCTCTGTGGTATCTCCACAGAGCCTTACACAATCCTTTCATGAGAGATGCCTCCAGGCTGCCATGTTTCCACAGCTTCTGGGAGACACATGGGGCATTTTCCTCTTCCGCCCATGGGACTTTGCTCCAGTGTTTACCACAGAACTTGGCAGAACCATAAAGCTGGCACTGGAGTTTGCCAAGAGGAATGGTAAGCTGGCTGCCTTTTCAGTAGACAGTGCTGAGTATTTTGCCTAGAGCCAAAGATATGAATGATAATGAATCTCCAGAAAAGTTACGTTTTGTCATCATTGATGCTCAGAATCAGGACTTTGCCATCCTGTTGGGTGTGCTAGATGTAGCAGAGAATGACAGAAGGGACATGGCAGTCTGTATATGCATGCCCATGTGGTGTTCATTTGGGGTTTTCATTAAGAAACTGAGGCTATCTACCCACTAGCCAGTTATAGCTGGCAGGATTGTTTTTTTATGGGATTTTCAGAGTAATTATTTCTCTTTGGCTGACAAGGAGAGGGAGAGGTAATGCCATGGCTGATCAGAAGAATAGAGAAAGCATGATGTCCTTCTAACCATCCTACAGAAAGTAAAAACAAAAAACAAAAACCTGGGCTGGTGAGATGGCTCAGCGGGGAAGAGCACCAACTGCTCTTTGGAAGGTCATGAGTTCAAGTCCCAGCAACCACATGGTGGCTCACAACTACCATAATAAGATCTGATGCCCTCTTCTGGTGCATCTGAAGACAGCTACAGTGTACTTACATATAATAAATAAACAAATCTTTAAAAAAAAAAAACTTTTTCTTAAAACAGTCTTTGCTAAAGAACGTTCCTGTCTGTTAAGAAGAACCTTTGTTACATGACCAAGGCCTTAGGACTATCCAGAGGATACAGTTGTAAACGCTGGCTTAGCATCCTGAACCCATGGATGCCAGAAGCCAATCACATTTTCCTGCAGCAGATTCATAGAAACATCCTGACATGATCACAGTTGAGGTCAGTAGGTTGCTCTCCTACTTGTTTGTTAAATGGAGATGGCACCCAAACATTCTTAGGATTTCCTGTGCCTCCATCAGTATCCTATTCTGCCATGCATCTTAGCACCTCATTGGCTCATTGTCGTTAAAATACATTCTATGCTTAAGATGCAAATCTTGGGTCTCAACAGGGTTTGCAATTGTTGTGTTTTATAAAAAGATAATGAGAGAAGAATATGTTTGGTGGATGTGCAGTCAGGTGTAGGGGAAAAGGGTGCCTCCAAGGACCCATGCTGAGGCATCCCTAACCCCTGAGGGACCTGGCATAGCATATGGGGTAGTAGAGGGTAGTCAGAGAAAGGCAGAGAGAGAGTAGAGAAGTAGAGGCCAGCTATGAGCACATGGAGAGAGAGGGGGGAGAGGAATGGGGAGAGAGGGGGAGCAGGGGGACAGAGCAGGAACAAGAGAGCAAGAGAAAGAGAGGAGGGGGCAAACAGCCCCTTTTATACCAAGTCAGGCACACCTGGCTGTGGCCTGGAAACTGTGGGGCGAAGCCTAGACAAAATGCTAACAGAAACCAACAAGGTCAGCGGTTAAAACAAGGAACTCTTCTGTTACTTGATTTAGAGAAAGCTAGAACTTGAGATTCAACTTCTCCTGTAATATCTAAGTATATAACCCAACACTATACTCTTTCATTTTTTTAAATTAGGGTACCGAACTGGGTATTCTGATAATGAATGAATGCTCAAAAAAAAATTAAGATTTATTTTATTTATTTATTTCAGGTATATGAGTGCTCTATCTGCATGTACATCTAGATGTCAGAAGAGGGCATCAGATCCCATCACACATGGTTGTGAGACACCATGTGGTTCCTAGGAATTGAACTCTGGACCTCTGGAAGAGCAACCAGTGCTGTTAACCGTTGATCCATCTCTCCAGCCTGAATGCTCAAATTTTTTAATAGTATCTTTCACATATTCTTTAATTGTCACTGCTTTTAATGACAGTTGGGGAAAACCTTTTCAGTTCTGTAATTGTAAAGTAGATAACTGAAATGGTAGAAGAAAGAGGAGAAGTCTTTACATATTTTGCTACTAAAAATTGCAAAACGAAGCCACATAGTGCACACCTACAATCCCAGGCCACCCAAGGCTACATAATGAGAACCTGCCTAAGAAAGAAAACTAAGGCAGAAATTTGCAATAAATTTCTATGAAAAGGGGGCGGGGGCTACAGAAATGGCTTCCTTTGCTTGCCAAGAGGGAAGTGCACACAAAGCATGAGCTAGGTGCCAGGAGCCAGAAGCCTTTCACAGAGTTTTTCCATCTGTCAACCTTTCTGATGATGTGTGCAGGTAAAGACACATTTTGTACAAAAATGAGAGGTGATTGAGAATGTTTTACATTTGAACTTTCCTTGAAGTAAGTTGCTATTTTCTAATTTTTGCCTTGGACGGTATCAGCCAGTAAGATCCTTGGTTGAAACTGAAAAGAAAAAAACATGTAAAAAAACAACATATGACTTCTCCACACATTTGGTACTAAGAACAGTCACTGCTGGCTGTGTGGTGGGCCATAAACAAACTCTCGTTTGGAAAAGGTTTGAAGTATGGAGAGAGTAGTCAAGGGAAGAACAGGAGGTAGAGAGACGGCAGGTTTTTGGTTTGTTTTGGTTTGGTTTGGGGGGCGATTATTGTGTTTGTTTCTTTCTTTCTTTGAGATAGTGTCTCATACATTCCAGGCTGTCCTTGAACTTGAAATGTAGCCAAGGATGACACTGAACTTTTGACCCTCCTTTCTCTACCCCATAACTGGTGGTTATAGATCTTCACCATATAGGTAGTGCCAGAGATTTAAACATAGGTCTTTGTGGATGCTAGAGAAGCAGGCACCAACTGGGCTATAACTCCAGTTCCCCAAAAGTTACAATTGATATGTTGCCTTGTGAGTGCTTTATTAGAAACTAAACATGGACCCTGGAATGAACGATTCCTTAAAGTTCATAATATATATATATATATATATATATATATATATATATATATATATATATATTTCTCCCAGGCCCAAAGCATTAGGCATGGCATGGCAAAAATACCAAATAGTTTACTTACTACTTAAAAACAATTAGTAGCAGAAATGAAGATTGAATTTAGGATCACTTTATTGCCATGCAGGTACTCTAACAAAATAAGTGTCCTGCACATGGAAGCCCAGTTAATAAAAAGTAAATATCTAATGTTAATATTAATGCAAGCACTCTGAAAAAAAAATCCAAAACCTTTCATTCCATTCCAGAATTAATTTGACGTGTACATCAAACTGACATTTCCCTACTTCCTTACTCATGATAGGTTGTTTTAAATAAAGCAGTCATACAAAAGCAAGATTATAAAGTTAAATATTTGAGTGACGATGTGCATACCATTTGTCTTTATAGCTTTCCTGTGTCTTTAAGGAACAAAGCCTGCTGAGACTGACATGTGAATCTGTGGATACTTCTGGTGAGGGAAAGGTCAGGATATGGATCAGCCCAGAGCACATGACGCAGTCAGTGCTCAGGACTCCAGCCCTAAGGCCTCAGCCAAGCTCCAGGCTTGTCTCTGTGTTTCCTTTTTACTCTCAAAGAAAATCATAGAACCATACCCTAGAGTAGCTAACAAGAGTCTCACCGAATGATCTAGAAAAAAGAGAATAATAGGTAATGAAATGGATTAATATATGAAAAATTGAAAATTATAATTGGTTCACTCTTTAAGGAGAAAAAAAAATATCACCCAGAAAGCAAAATGTAAACAAAGACATGAAATACAGAAATTAGACAAGAAAGAAACAAGAGTCTGTCTGAAGCCATAATGAAAATGCAACTTTTTAAAGATACCATAAATCTCTGGCAAAGGATTGATAAAAATCAATCCTTCAGCATGAAAAGAACCCTAGGAAACAAGGAAGCATGGGCTACTACAGAAGCCCCTGGAACACTTCCTGTTACTGCTTGGGGGAGGGAGGAAGCTCCAAGCCAAATCTAGATTTATACGTTATTATGAAGGAAACCACAGGAAATGTGGAAGAGAATTGCTTTCTAGCTCCTCTCCAACCCTGATGAAAAACCCTTGGGGATTTTCACTGGACAGTACTTCAAACAACCAGGACTAGGCAAGTGAATGTATTCTGTGTGGCATCCCACAGATAACGAGGCTGGCCCATGAAGAGGAAGATGAACATGGAGCCACCAGAAACATGATGCAGAGAGCAGCATGTCAAGCATTTATGCAACATATCAAGAGTTGTTCCGGGGATTAAGCCAAAATGAGACCAATAATTAAAGAACTAGGTCACAGAACCAAGAGCAGAATTCAAGTCCAGAGCAACATCCATTTCTCTGACAAGAGCTTAAATCCTAGAGAGGAAAGGATAATTAAAACACTTCATCTAATGCACAATTTACTTCTAGTTTTAATGGGGTTTTCACCTAAAATTTGGAATGGGTTGGTTGGATTTATAACTCATAAATGTGTCTTTATTTGGGAAAAGAAATTTGCAAATTCAGTTACGTTAAGGAAATTGTAATAAGACTATCCAGGATTATACAGTTGGATCCTAAATACGAGACAAATGTTCCTGTAAAAGAACAAAAGAATAAGCTAACAAACAAATAAAAGTACATGAAGTTAGAGACATAGGACAGAGGTTGAGCAGCCACAACCCAGGAACAGCTGGATACACCCACATTTAGAAGACAAAAAGAAAGAACCCCCAACCCCAGAGCCTTAGGAAAGAGCATGGTATTGGCTGTATCTTGATTTCAGACATCTTATCTCCAGAACTGTCTTAGTTAGGGTTTCTATTGCTGCAGCAAAATGCCATGACCAAAAAGCAGGTTGGGGAGGAAAGAGTTTATTTGGCTTCCACTTCCAGATCATAGTCCATCATTGGAGGAAGTCAGGACAGGAAATCAAGCAGGCCTGGAGCCTGGGGCTGATGCAGAGGCCACGGAGCCAAAATCAATCCTTCAGCATGAAAAGAACCCTAGGAAACAAGGAAGCATGGGCTACTACAGAAGCCCCAGGAGCACTTCCTGTTACTGTTGGGGGGAAAATCTCCAAGCCAAATCTAGACTTATACATTACTATGAAGGAAACCACAGGAGATGTGGAAGAGAATTGCTTTCTAGCTCCTCTCCAACCCTGATGAAGACCCTTGGGAATTTTCACTGGACAGTACTTCAAACAACCAGGACTAGGCAAGTGAATGTATTCTGTGTGGCATCCCACTGATAACGAGGCTGGCCCATGAAGAGGAAGATGAACATGGAGCCACCAGAAACACCGTGCAAAGGCTACTCACGGGTTGGTGTCTTATGGCTTTCCAAGCCTGTTTTCTAGAACCTAGGTTCACCAGCCCAGGGATGACTCCACCCACCATGGCCTGGGCCCTCCCCCATTGATCTCTAGTTGAGAAAATGCCTTACACCTGGATCTCCCAGAGGCATTTCCTCAACTGAGGCTCCTTCCTCTCTGATGACTGCAGCTTGTGTCAAGTTGGCACACAAAATCAGCCAGTGCAAGAAATGTTAGAGAATACATTTCTTTTGTTCTAAGTCACCAAATGTGTGATAATTGTTACTGCAGCACTAAGCTAATACACTATGTATATTCAAAGCCCTTTTCTAAGACACCAACATACACACATACACACACACACACAGGCCTCACACACACAACACCACACACAAGCCATACACATGCCTCACACACATACCACACACACACACACACACACACACACACACACCTCACACAATTTTACCAACTAAAAACAAGGACACAAGGCAGCAGACCAGGCACATGCATTTGAGGATAAGCCTTCATCCTAACATTTATTCTAGCTTTACATCCTTTCTAGGCACCTAGCTTTAGGAGGTAGCAAATAGTAGATACAAGAGATAACCATTATTAACTAGGATTGTTTAAAGCATCCCCTCAAAACACAGCAGATGGCATCCAAATGAGTCTTCGGTATGAAGGTTTAAAAGTACAAATAAGATGAATTTGCCTTCTTAAAAATCTCTGGGGTAGTGACTCTCTCCCAAGTCTGTGTATGTACATCCCGATGGGGCCATTCTATATGTCGGAACTATCACAAACACTTTCCCTCACAGATGCACATAGTACTTGATTGAACTTTTGAGAATGAAAAGAGCACCATGGCTTGGCTCACTAGTAACTTATGAATTGCTCTTGTACATAAAGCACAGCCTTTGGAGGATACATTTATCCACACTAAGACTATTGCATAGTTGCTCCAAAGTTAAAATTCAGTACTTTTCAGGTTGGGTTCTTTGATAGCCATTTAGGGTTGTCAACTTGACTGCCTCTGAAACTACATAAAACCCAAATGTTTGAACACACCCATGAGGGATTTTTTTTTCTCAACTAAATCATTTGAAGTGAGGGGAAAACCCATTTCTAATTGGGATCTTGGGAGTAGGAAGATAAACATAAAGTCCAAATGTTTTTAAGTGGGAAGATCCACCTTTAATATGGTACGATCTTCTGCTGGCAGCCTATATGAAGGACATAGAAGGAGGAAGCTTGCTCTCTCTTTGCCTGCTTACTCTTGCCTTTTCGAGCAAGTCCATTTCTTCATTGGCATTAGAGCCTACTTCTTCAGGATTCTGGAGTATACTGAAGACCAGCTGAGACATGCAGCCTTGTAAATTGATCAGCTCCTGGGTTCTTGGACTTTCTGTTCAGAGTCAGCCATTGTTGGATCAGCTGGACTGCAGTCATTCCAATAAATCCTTTCTATATATATATAAAGAGAGTCATTCTATAAGTTCTGTTACTCTAGAAAATTCTGACACAGGTTCTTTGTTTTGTTCACTGATGTAAATGCTGAGAAGGGCACCTAGCACACAGTAAGTCTTCAATATTTGTTAATGATTCAAAATATACTTAAAACCCCACCAAAAGAAAATCAAAATATATAGTATGTCCCCATACATGCCTTATTTAAGAATCACAACTTAAAATGATCCATGTCATTAGAATTGATCATACATGTTTCTGTATTATGAGTACATCCCTAAATCCTCAGTTGATAAGTGAATATCGGCAACCTTTTTCCTTCTGCTTCCTAGTGACAGCTCAGCTGTCACCATTCACCTTCCATATCTTTTTATCCACACTGACAGCTGTCACTGCTAAGAGCAATGGTGTTAGAGGTGGAGAGGTGGGGTCAGCACAGTCCTAAGAGCAATGGTGTTAAGGGTCAGGGGGTGGGGTCAGCACAGTCCTAAGAGCAATGGTGTTAGGGGTCAGGGGGTGGGGTCAGCACAGTCCTAAGAGCAATGGTGTTAAGGGGGTGGAGTCAGCACAGTCCTAAGAGCAATGGTGTTAGGGGCCAGGGGGTGGGGTCAGCACAGCCCTAAGAGCAATGGTGTTAAGGGGGTGGAGTCGTCCAGGGTTTTTTACATCACTGGAAAGACTCAAACACTCATTGAAGGAAATACTGTTGTCTTCTTTTCTCAAAGTGAATGCCAGTGACAGAACCACAACAGCCACTCTCATGTTTCCTGATGAGGTCACTTTATAGACACTCATACTAACTATAGCTTCTTGCTTTTGTGACTATTTCTACATAGGTCAACCTGGTCTACAAACAGAGTTCCAGGATAATCAGTGCCATTACACAGAGGAACCCTGCCTCAAAAAACAAAACAAGACAATTTTAAAAAGTGAATGAGCCGGGCAGTGGTGGCGCACGCCTTTGATCCCAGCACTTGGGAGGCAGAGGCAGGCGGATTTCTGA
>NW_022196905.1:9776237-9804214 GCF_008632895.1 Mastomys coucha
AAAACAAAAAAAAAAAAAAGTGAATGAATTGTGGGTTTTTTTACAATATTTATTTAGATATTCTCTGGAACCCTTGAAGAGTTCAGGTACAACACATACCTTGAGAAATGGTCTTTCAGCCAGGCAGTTTATGCAACAGTCAAGTGTTGAAATATATAATTGTCTTCCTGTGTGTCTTCCATCCAAGTAAAGTGAGGGCAACAGGATAGCCACACCAGTAACTCTGGACCTCATGGCCCTTTCTTGGTTCTCATTCTGGAAATTATCATATGTCTATGTCTTAACGTCCCTGAATGGAAAGAATACTGCTTGTCATAGAAAGAAAACTGGGTGTCATTGTATCCAGCTTCCAGCTTTACTGACAGTTATAGTAACTGAACCAGCAAAGTTCTGGCACAAAACAGACAAGTTGATCAATGAAACAGAACTGAAGACCCAGATATAAACCCATGTAGCTTACAGCTCCCTGATTTTTTTTTTTACAAAGATGCCAAAAATATTTATGGGAGAGAAACTCTTTAACAAATGGTACAGGAAGAACTTGATATCCACATATAGAAGAATTAATATAGATCATTATCTCTCACCCAAAAGAAAAATCAACCCCAAATGAAAAAAGATCTTCACATAAGATCTGAAACTCTGAAACTACAAGAGAAAAAATTAAACACTTAAAAAATGCTAATGCTAACTAAAACCACTTTGAGTTTTTATCTCTTCCCAGTAAGAACAGCTAGCAAGAAACCAAATGACTACAAATTATCCATCATGAGGGTATGGGAAAAGAAGAAATTTACACTGTTTATGGGATATTTGATCACATTGTGAACCCCAATATTGTGTGATTTACTGAAAAAATATTCCTAGTTATAGTGTGGTTCTTAGCACACACCTTTAATCCCTATGGATGAAATAAAGACACACCCTGAGTATGCACCTTTAATCCCAAACAATGAAGGTAAAGTTAGTTTAGAAGTATAGAAGGAAGCACCCATGTTTGAAAGTGAAATCTGATTGAGTAGCAGACAAAATGAGGAATCAGAGAAATAGTTGACAGAATAGGATCTGGCCAACTCTCTAAAAGAGAGAGGGAAATGAAGCTTCTTACAATAGCAGTGCAGGGGGGGCAGTTTTATCAGGAGAGTTTTATAGAGACAGGCTGAAGAAAGAACAAGCTATACACAGGAGAAGATACAAGGAGCCAGAGAATGAGAAGGAGCCAGAAGATTAGAGCAGATTGCCAGAGTTAGTCTGAGGCCAAGCAGAACAATTTAGGAGAGGCCTAGAGAGAAGTCAGATGCAATCAGTCACCTTGAAGAGGAGTTTGAGACAGAACTGCTGAGTTGAATCAGCCAGCAAGAGCCCGGAAAGGGTGAGCTTATTCAGCAGTAAGTCTCAGAGGCTGAAAACATTCTAGGCCTAGATTAGGTTGTATGGAGGCGAGAGGCTTCCAGGACTAGGCCTAGGTCAGCGAACAGAAGCAATAAGCCTCAGAGACAATTATGTCAAGCAAATAAAAGTTACTTTTACAACAGCCACTATGAAATTCAATACAAAGATACAGAGGGCTCTCACAAAACTAAAAGTAGAACTACATGTGACCCAGCTATACCACTTCTAAGTATATACCTTCTACCACAGAGATAGCTGCACATCCACATTTATGGCTACTCTATTCACAACAGCTAAGGAAAAAACCCCTAGATGCCCATAAACGGATGAGTAGGTAAGGGAACTATGGTACAAATGTATATGAAATTTTATTCAATCAAAATGGAAATGAAATTATGATGTTTGCAGGACAACTGGTACAATTAGAAGGTTTATGGAACAAGAGGGGCTGATAAGAGACTAAAGAACTAGGAAGAGTGATGCTCACTTGGCCTTCAAGACATGGCAAACAAGAGAAGGAACAGTCAATGATAACTGGAGCTGTGGAATGGACGCCTGCTCTCTCTGTCTCTCTGTCTCTCTGTCCTCCCTCTCACAGAGGAGAGAGAGAGAGAGAAAGAGAGAGAGAGAGAGAGAGAGAGAGAGAGAGAGAGAGAGAGAGAGAGAGAGAGAGATGCTTTTCCTTAAAGGTAGGCAATCAAGAAATGCAGCAAGTGATTTTTTTATTATTTAAAGTATGGATTCTTTATGCCACATCTCTGCATTCCAGTAAGTGCTAGGGGTTGCCAATTTACAACCTTACTTCTCTTGATGAGGAATGTGTGCTGGGGTATGGAATTAAGAACTCTGAGAAGAAAAGAACAAGGAGGAAACTGGCTTGAAATAAAGTCTGAATCCCTTGATTGTAGTATTGTATTTGGGATCATGGCAAGGAAGCACTGAAATCTGAAAAACCACGGTGCTGAGGAGGAACTCTGGACTGGACTAAGGTAGGATGAGGCATCCACTCGACAGGTCCTGTAGCATCAGTAAATGTCAGAGACTTTTTATACCTAGAGGATATAATGGACAGATCCATAGTTCTCTCTACCCCAGAGTTGCAGAGTAGAGATAAATATTTAAGATGATTGCAGGGGCTGAAGCGAGTCAGTCAGTAAGTACTTGTCCTGCAAGCACAGGGGTTCTAGTTTGATGCCCCAATGTTTACACAAGATAAGGTTTTGAGAGGGCAAAGGGGTATAGTAACAGGCTCAGCCTGTATAAATGTTTTGGGATAAGAGGAGACTATGAGGCCAGTGGGCTCAAGCCTAAGAACTACAGGATCCTCTTATGAAAGAGTTAGCTACTTCACTACGCATCCCTGGTAGCTAGTAGTAGTGTCCTACGAGGTGTACACTGAAATGACGCCTAGCAGATTAGCCCAAGGCCATCTATGTAGCCTGTTGAAATGTCTCAGACTTCTATGCAACATTGTTCCAAATGTGTGAATCTAAAAGCTTCCAGAAACTCCAGAACTATTCAGGAATCCACACCAAGTCTCATACCAGAAATGAAAATTAAAGTGTCTAGTGTTGGCAGAGCAAGCATACGGCCCAGCTGATGCTCTTGGCTCAGTTCATGCCTGTATATACATCTGCACAAGAAGCCCCACACAGCACCAAGTCCTATGCTTTGGGAAAGATGCTACCATGTTTGTTTCTTTAGCAGAAACCTTCAGTCAAGGAGTTTTTGAGCCTTGCTAAAGTGTCTAAATCTCTGTCACGCCAGGCTCTGGTTTTCTGTCAGATATTTGGGCAGCGCTACTATAGGTGGAGAGAGCTCCTTAGACCTAGGAACTCCACCCCCAAATTGTCCAGTATGTTTGGAGCAATATACTGGCATTTGTTTCAGTGCATAGTGCATGATAGGGAACTCATTTTTTCTTTTTTCTTTTTAATTAGATATTTTCTTTATTTACATTTCAAATGATATCTCTTTTCCCGGTTTCCCCTGGTATGGGGGGGGGGCACAAACAAACCTGCTCCCTCCCCCCAACCTCCTGCTCACCAACCCACCCTCTCCTGAATCCTGGCCCTGGAATTCCCCTACACTGGAGCATAGAACCTTCACAGGACCAAGGACCTCTCCTCCCATTAATGACTGACTAGCCCATTCTCTGCTACATATACTGCTAGAGCCATTAGTCCCACCATGTGTACTCTTTGGTTGGTGGTTTAGTCCCTGAGAGCTCTGAGGGTACTGGTTAGTTCATATTGTTGTTCGTCCTAAGGGGCTGCAAATCCTTCAGCTCCTTGGGTCCTTTCTCTAGCTCCTTCATTGGGGACCCTGTACTCAGTCCAATGGATGGCTGTGAACCTCTACTTCTGTATTAGTCAGGTACTGTCAGAGCCTCTCAGGAGACAGCTACATCAGGCTTCTGTCAGCCAGCACTTGCTGGCATCCACAATAGTGTCTGGGTTTTGTGGTTGTATATGGGAAGGATTCCCAGGTGGGGCAGTCTCTGGATTGTCCTTCCTTCAGTCTCTGCTCCATACTTTGTCTCTGCAACTCCTTAGATGGATATTTTGTTTCCCCTTTTAAGAAGGAAGGAAGCATCCACACTTTGGTCTTCCTTCTTCTTGAGTTTCTTGTGGTTTGTGGATTGTATTTTGGGTATTCCAAGCTTCTGGGCTAATATTCACCTATCAGTGAGTGCATACCATGTGTGTTCTTTTGTGATTAGGTTACCTCACTCAGGATGATATTATCTAGATCCATCCATTTCCCTAAGAATTTTATAAATTCATTGTTTTTAATAGCTGAGTAGTACTTTATTGTGTAGATATACCACATTTTCTGTATCCATTCCTCTGTTGAGGGACATCTGGGTTGTTTCCAGTTCCTGGCTATTATAAATAAGGCTGCTGTGAACATAGTGGAGCATGTGTCCTTATTACATGTTGGAGCATATTCTGGGTACATGCCCAGGAGTAGTATAGCAGGGTCCTCTGGTAGTACTATGTCCAATTTCCGGAGGAACCACCACACTGATTTCTAGAGTGATTGTACCCACTTGCAATCCCACCAGCAATGAAGGAGTGAGTGTTCCTCTTTCTCCACAACCTCTCCAACATCTGCTGTCACCTAAGTTTTTGAACTTAGCTATTCTAACTGGTGTGAGGTGGAATCTCAGGGTTGTTTTGATTTGCATTTCCCTGATAACTAAGGGTGTTGAACATTTCTTTAGGTCCTTCTCAGCCATTTGATATTCCTCAGTTGAGAATTCTTTGTTTAGCTCCGTGCCCCATTTTTAATAGGGTTATTTGAATCTCTGGAGTCTAACTTCTTGAGTTCTTTGTATATATTGGATATTAGCTGATAGGGAACTCATAGCTGTTATGTGTGGGGTTGAGAGATAGAGGACAGATGTAGACGACTCTGCCAAAGCAGCTCCCAGCTCAACCAAAGAACAAGCAGATTCTGCTTGTTGAATCATGAAAAGGCAGCAGCACGATCATTGACTCTCGTCATAGCCTTCATCCTTGAGTTGAGCATAAAAGAGGCAGTCTTTATTCTAGTAAAACTATAAATTACATTGATTGAATTTCTAATATTACACCTACATTGGCATTCATGGAATAAATCCAATCTGGTTAAATATAATACCCTATTAGATGTCCTTGAATTAAATTCACATATGTGATATAAATATACCTTGGCTTTGTTTTGAGACAAGGATGCTATATAGCCTAGCCCAGGCTGGCTTTGAATTCAAGGAGATCCTTTTGCCTAGGTCTCCCAATGTTAGGATTATAACTAAGCACAGTCATGCTTTTGTGAGCTTTATTGAGGATTTCTGTATCTGTCATGGAAGATACTGGCTGGCCTTTCTTGTATTACATTTGTGACTTTGGGGACAATGTTATATGGTTTCGTTAATCGGGTTATCAAGTGTCATCTTTTAATCAATTCTCGTAAACTAAGTCAGTGTAAGATGCTTAATTGATAGAATTCACCAGCATGTTGAAGGTTTTGTATGTGCCAGGGGAAGCTTTAAATTATAGATCAAATGTTTACATAGATGCATGTGACACATAATGACATCTCCTTCTTATTCCTGATATTTATGAGTCATGCCTTACCTTTTCATTAATTGATATCAGCACTGGTAAACTGATTGGATTGGTTCTGTGATTATAAAGCTCCTTTGTACATTTAAAATTATTGAGAGTCTTAAAGAAAATGGGCTAATATTTTTATGTTAGAAATTTAAATTATTACAATTTAAAAATATCAATTCATTAATTAATTGAAAGCCTATGGCACTTTAATATAAATAATACTGTTTCCTATATAACAAAAATAAAGACAACTTTTATCTTATATGTCAGAGAAACAGGATTAAAAAATAACATGTTATTATTATGGAAAAACCTCTGGATCCTTTGACAGGGTTGTGGGCAGATTGAGGATCACTGGGCTAGTTTTCATTAAGACATATGAGCCAAATAAACACCCCTGAAATAAAGCAGGAGGGGCCCAGTGTTAACTCACAGGCCACCTTTCTCTTGACTTCAAATTCTGCCCATCCCTCAAGAGCCAGCTAAACTCTTGTCTTCAGGATCACCTCCTTCTCCCTGCTTTCAGTCCCTGTGTCTCATCTCTTGTTGCTCCATGGAACTACTCATGAGCATACAGGGCAATGATTCTCCATTTTCTTTACATATTATAATCCACCAATAGCTGAATGGCACTCTAAAAATCCATATTCTCTTTTAATAAAAATGTTTCATAACCATCAACTCAGAATCCCCACATCCTCAACCTGCCAGTTTCAACTTTTTTTTTAATTCTTTACTCCCTGTTTGTATTAGAAAAATCTATTTTCATTTTCCAAATGAAATACAATGCTAAGTACACTTTTTTCAAGTCACTGTGTCTCCCTCACCCCCACACTCTTGCACATCTGCCCGCAGCACTTCCACAGCTGTGCTCTGGGCTCTGGACAGCCTTGTCTTTGATGCTTATGTATATGTCCCTATGCTCATGTTTTAGCTGTGCACAGCTGCTTGTTTCTGTCCTGTGTGAGTCCTAAAAGAGTGATGCCAGAGTGATTTCCAGGCTTGTGTACAATGCTTGGCCCAGAGGAGGACTGGAGCAGTACATTCTTACTAAAAGTATTGCTTTACACTGAGACAAGCTTCCAGTTATCAAAGAGGTGAGTACAAAGGTTCATATGTGGGTCATGGAAACCATAGCCAGAGTACAATCTGGAAGAAACAGATAGAAGGATTATTTTGTTCTTCCCCAGATAGTTTTCCTATTACACAATTTCCTTCTAAGCACAGAACTCCCAAGGACATACTTGTCCTGATCAGAAGTAGGAGCTGAAGTGTAGCAAACAGAAGGAGCCTCCTCAGGGGGAGAGCCGCAGCGTTTTAATCGGCCCTCCGGGTCTGAGTCAGCACACCTGCCACTCTGTTTAATAAGAGCTATCTTCTCAGAGCAACACATTTTTGGGTTCTCAACAACCGATGAATAACACATGCGTAGCCCAGACAATAACATTTATTCTGATCACTAACCTCAGGCAGAATGAATACCATGTGGAAAATAAAAGGGGGTAGGCTGTGGTGTGGTGGAGTTCTTCTAGATTTGAAAAGAGAATAAAGCAACACAAGTGCTAAGTGTCAGCTTGTATTTCGCCTTCCACAAAGAAAACTACCTTAAAAATGGGGCCTACTGGTAGATTCAGCTGAAGAACCAGCTCCGTTACATGTTCCAAAAAGAGTGTTTCTTATCTTCAGTCAGTTCAACTTAGTGCTAGTTCCCTCCTGTTATTATTACCGCAAAGTTACATCCCTGAGGGACCTACAGTGCACGCAGCTTACTTTTTTTTAATCTTTCCTATATTCTGCTATTGTCTGAAAGAAAAGACATAAGTTGGCTCTAAAATGTTCTGCACACATTTATTGAATATAAAAATACGTTGCAGGTACCAAATAGTTGAACTGCCAGATGGTATACATGCTGGTTAACTGGGGGAAGAGAAGCAGAAACATCAGATGGGGTACTTAAATGCGTATATAACTCAAGCCCCACAAACTATTTTACACACACATCAACCAGAAGTTCAACTGTCTTCTCTCTCCTCCCATTTTAATGGAGTAATTATGAAATGTCTTCTGCAAATTTGTATGTTGAGCATTTAGTCTGCAGACCATGAGGTTATGGGAACTTTAGGAAGTGAGAGCTTATTGGAGGGAGTCTGTCATTGGAGGATTAATGATCGCCTCCCAGAACATGGGACCAAGCCACCATGGGCTGCACTCTCTGAAACTGTGGACAAAAATAAATATCTTCTTCTTTTAACCTGTTCTGTTAATTTTGTTCACAGCTACACAAAAGTAACATATGAATCTAGTACCAGAAAAACAGACTAAACTTGCTAATGTGGTTCTTAAACCTTCAGTGCTGGTTTATAGGGAACTTTTGGAGACCTGTGCTAGGGGAAGCCTAGAACGCTGTGTGAAAAGTTAATGGCTGATTCTGGTAGGTGCTTAGAAGACCACGATTCTGACGAAGAGGTGAACAGTAAACCAGCACTCACGGAGCTGGGGAGACATTCACTGGGTAAGGAGTTTTTCTGCATGAATACAAGCACCTGAGATCTCACAGAAAATACCAGGCTCAGCAGTGTGCACCGGAAACCTCAGTGCTGGGGGGCAGAGACGGGCAAATCCCAGGGATTCACTGGCCATTCTAGCCAAGATCATGAGTGCCAGGTTCAGTAAAAGACCCTGTTTCAAATACGGGGTGGGGAATGATAGAGGAAAGATACCCATCTTCAACCTTTGGTCTCCATATGGACCTCTGCCTCTGTCAGCCCTCCCAAATGCACGCACACAGAGACACTCCACTCAGGTTTCAGATGGGAACAGGATTCTGTTGGGAATCTTGATAGAGGCCACACATATAGCGTTCTGGTCACGAGTTTGTCTACTTTTTGTCTTGAGTCCTGAAGCTTTGGTAAGACTGAATAGTCTAATTCATTTAGTTGGAGGAGGTTCCAAAGCAGCACAGAATTTGGGCTGTGGCACGGCTATTACTAACTACTTTTTCCAGGTTTACGATGAGAATAGGGTTGGGAGTCAGGGGAATGGGGGGGAGAACAGAAAGATTTAAAACTTTGGAATTGGCCAGAGAAAGAATCGTGTTTAAAGTTGCAGATGAGGACTGGGCAGTGGTGGCACATGCCTTTAATCCCAGCACTTGGAAGGCAGAGGCAGGCAGATTTCTGAGTTTCAAGGCTAGCCTGGACTACAGAGTGAGTTCCAGGACAGCCAGGGCTACACAGAGAAACCCTGTCTCAGACAAAAAAAGAAAGAAAGAAAAGAAAAGAAAAAGAAAGCATCAGGATCATATACATGCCATGAAAGCGATCTTTGCTACTAAACTATATCTCCAGCCTCAGTCATTGCATTTATTGCTTATACTAAATTGATAAATATATGCACATATACATATACATACATATATATGGCTTATATTCTAGTTATGGTTTTGTTACCATGATAAAATACTCTGACAAAAGTCAACTCGGAGAAAAGTTTTGTTGTAAAATTTTAGGTTACAGTTCATCATTGTGGGTAAATCAAGGCAAGACCATCAAGCATGTATCACATTCACAGTCAAAAGAAGAGATAAATTAATGCATATATGTTTACTTCTTATTTGCTCTTCTTCATTTCTGCACTCTTCTACCAGTTAGGGCCCCCTACATAGGGAATGGTGCCATCCACAGTGGACTTCGCATATTGATGAACTAAATTAAAACAGTTCCTCACAAACATGCCCACAGGCCAACACAATGCAGACAGTGTCTCACCGCTGTCTCTTCCCAGGTGGCTACAGGCTGTGTCACAATAACACCTCAAGCTAACCATCACAGAATACATACTAAGCTAGCATTTGGTATTTCTTTTTACAAATTTTTTACAAGGTGAAAGTACTAGTTTTCATACTATATTATTGAAAAGTAGAAAGCTAGCATGTTAAAATCTTTCTCTGTGTGTAACTTTGTGTGGTAAGTTACTTACTCCACCACCACTTACCTTCTAAACTTTGCATTTTTCTATTTAAAAAATTTTTGTGTTTAACCGTTATTAATATATAAATTATTATTAAAATATAATACTTATTATGTTGCAATATTTTTACAAAACAGATAAATAGAACACACACTTTAGTAAACTGCTAAGAAATGCCACTTGGGAATAAACTTGGCCCAGGGAGCTCCTCAATTTTATTCTTCTATGTTTTAAATTCAGTGTCCAATTTCATATAAAACATTTTTAGATATGATGTGGAGATTGAGATTACTGAACTTCAGTGTTTAGTTTAGAAATGCAGTCAATATTAATGATAAGAATTATGTCTCTACATATTGTTTTTATATTTGCTTTCCAATATTCAAACTTCACATTTCAGCTATCAGTGGAAAACTACCCGTGACACTGGGAGAACAAAGGGACATTGTGTTTTTATGTTTTATATAACATAATAAAATGGGCTAGCTGCATTTGTGGGGTGTTCTTTCAGAAAAGGGCTATCCTAGATAATACTTCTCTCGTTTATGAGATTGAGACTGTGAGCTTTGGCTTGCTGATTCTCCTCTTTAGACCCAGACCAGAGTCTACATCACATTTTCCCAACACTATTAAGGAAAAGTATTTCTTACACATAATATTGCAGGCTTTGAAGCTTAAAAAAAAAAAAAAAGGTTCTTGAAAACTGGCCAGATATTCCTAACTCCATTTATATTTCCTTTTCCGTTCTTGCTACAAGGTGGCTGGATCCAACCTCTACAAAGCACCATGGTGAGGAGCATGAGCTACAAAGCACCATGGTGAGAAGACACCAGGAATATTTTGGAAAGTTGTGGTGGGACAGTCTCTTGACGGTTTAACCTTGTGAGATAAACAGGTCATGCCAAAGATAAGAGTAAAAGATAGCTAGAGACAGGAGCAAAAGGAAAAATATATATGTTACATCAAATATATGTTGCTTTAATTCTCCCTTACAGGAAGTGTCAATGACAGCAGTTTAAATCAAGAAGCAAATACATTTTTTACAAGAATATGCTTTTTGTTGGGAATTTATATACTCAGTGAATACATCCGTCTCATTCCACTTGAGATTATTGCTTTTCAGAACTGCAGGAGATCTTAGTGACTCTAGCTGGCATTGGGAATTAGATGTAAAAATATTGCTTTACAATTGACAAAACTGCTTGTGGAATGACTGATAGGGATGAGCACAAGTTGAATCTGTTAATATTTTCTGGTACATTGTGCCTTTCGCACTCCCAACTCCACCCCTAATCAGTCCCTAGAGCAGAATTTGAAATGAACTGCTTAGTCTATGGTTGCAAGAACACCATGTTTATGGTCACTTTCATAGATAAGCCTCACCTAATTATGATCTGTGGGTTCATTCATAGCTCTTGGCCACCAACCAAGTGGGGAAAGGAACCAGAGTACTCTGGGGACGTCCCTTTCCATCAGAGCAGAAATAATAGTACAGGGCACCCAACATTCTAGAGAGGTGTGGCTGCAGGAATTCTAGTGAATAAAATCTTGCTTCATTTTTAAATAATTTGAGATCGGTGTTTCACAGGAACATATCATGTGTTATTCAAACAGCCCTCTAGTCTATGCTGAATAATATATAAAAGGCTTTTTCTACTCTTTCAGAAATACATTAGTAAGAATTAGTAAACTAAAATCCACAGAAGAATGGTTCCTCTCTCCAACTGTTAGCACACGTTAGATTGTGCAGAATGTTAACAAAAACTTTATCTTGAAGGAAAGAATATGGAAAACAGAACCATGTGAAAGTTCTATGTGAAAAAGCTTTGAGTTAAAAATGGAGATGAATTTTGCTTATAATTTAATTCAAATGAGGGTATTTTAAATTCAAAATTAAATCTCAAGAAATGACAGTACACTAGATTGACAAACTTCGGGGATACTCTGTGGAGACTCTATGTCGGACAACAACAAACCAGCAAGGGCAATAGCGGATCCACAAGAGCTACTCAGCGTCCTCCTCAGGTGATTACTAAGAATAACTTTGCAAGCAAGAAAAAATTAAATTTTTATTGCTGAACATTACGACCTTTAATTCATTCAGAAATCATCACTTCAATAAAGTACCTATGCTCATAAAACTGTGAGCTTATATTTTGTGGGCCAAATAAATACCACAGAAGTTCTATTTCTAACAGAAATTTACTAAACTTAAATTGTTAAGAAGCTGAAAAGTCCTCAAGATGCTCAAAACATAAAGAATATTATTTTATTTAAGGCTTATTTAAATTCAATTTCTTTCTTGGTAATATTTTTGGTGGTATACACCTTTAATCTCAGCACTTGGGAGGTAGAGGCTGGTGGGTCTCTGTGAGTTCAAGACCAGCCTGGTCTACACAGTGGGTACCAGGACAGCCAAGGGTACACAAAGAAACTCTGTCTCAAAAAACAAAACAAATAAAAAATTTATCTACAGTTTATCTTACTTAGCCTGCAGAGAGTCTCTAAACTACTCCATAAAATTTGCAAACTATTTAGTGAAAAATTTTAAAGTAGTTAAAAAATAAGTAGTAATAAGTATTTAAAGACCTGGGCAGGTAGATAAGATGGCTTAGCAGGGAAAGGCATTTACCAGTAAGGGATAGGTGAGCCCAACAGAGGGTATGTGTACTGGCTGGTTTTGTGTGTCAACTTGACACAGGCTGGAGTTATCACAGAAGGGAGCTTCAGTCGGGGAAGTGCCTCCATGAGGTCCAGCTGTGGGGCATTTTCTCAATTAGTGATCAAGGGGGTAGGGCTCCTTGTGGGTGGTGCCATCCCTGGGCTGGAAGTCTTGGGTTCTATAAGAGAGCAGGCTGAGCAAGCCAGGAGAAGCAAGCCAATAAGAAACATCTCTCCATGGCCTCTGCATCAGCTCCTGCTTCCTGAGTTCCAGTTCTGACTTCCTCTAGTGATCAACAGCAATGTGGAAGTAAGCTAAATAAACCCTTTGCTCCCCACCTTGCTTCTTGGTCATGATGTTTGTGCAGGAATAGAAACCCTGACTAAGACAGTATGAGAGCCAGAGAGCTGGCCTCACCCCTTGCCATCTGTGGCATCAAAAAAATTTTTTTAAATTTAATTCAAAAAAAGAAAATAAAATGTCCAAGTGTTTATCAGCAATCCTGGGGAAGCCAGTCAGCAAGTACTAATAAGAGATCTGAGTGGATTTAGCAAAATTCACATTTCCTTGGTGATAATTCTTGACAATGTGACAGTCACCTCTACTTCCAGTATAGGTGAGAATAATAATATCTCCTGCCATTCCTGGAGCTACTTGATGTTCTCTAAGAAGACTTCCACAGTCACATACCCACATCTGCTCACAGGATTCTCTCCAGATAAAATGCATTTCCCCTGCACACTTATGAAAATCCTACTCACAGTAAAAATGTGAACAATGATCTGCTAGGATGTAAGTGCCATAAAAATCCAGGGCTCCCTCTTCACACATATATCTAAAAACCTAGAGCACTGTCTAGTACATTTTAGGCACTCAGTGAATACTTCTGACAAAATAGAAAAATGTGTAAAGCCATATCTAATTCTCTCCCCAGTAGAATAAATACTAATATATTCTGTATCAGTTGCTGAAAATCAATCTAAGAATTCTGTTTTTGAGGCAAACGAGGCAAAGAAAATGTAAATTTAAATAGAGAAATTAAGGGGGGGTAGTGGTCATATGCATGAAGTTTAGCTCCATTTAAGATCACTGGATCTATACTTAACAAACAGCAAATGTGAGTTCTAGAACATGGTTACCCAAAAGCCATTTTCTACCCCTACTTCCTTATAGAGATGAAGGTCGGCACTCATTTCTCCCACATCCCTTAGAGCTATGTATAGTCTTGTGACATATTTTTACAGGAGGAAATCTACTAATAGGGGACTTGAGAACGATTCCTTTTTTATTGGTAGGAGAAAGAAGCAGATAGAAAGCCCTGTCTGGTGGCTTCCTGTTTCCTGCCTTTGCAAACAGCTGGGACACTGGGGATTTTGTATTTATCTTGCTACAGTGAGGAGAGGACAAAGCAAACTACAGAGCTATCAATCCAGAATCCCAACATTCAAAGGCTTCGTTGCTAGCAAGCGGCTATCTTTTGATATGTCTGACAAATAAACGCTCTTGGCTATTCTGTTACTTGTTGCTAAAAATATAAACTAGAAGACAAAGGTTTTTTTTTAAAAAAAAAAAGGTAAATAATACAGTTTGGTAAATACTATTTATAAATGGACTTATAAAGTGCATATTTGATTTTAAATTATATTTTAAAGTAGCATTTCTACGTTTTGACCGTGTATGTGTGTGTGTATCTGTGTGGTATGTGTGTGTATGGTGTGTATATGTGTGTGTGTAGTATGTGTGTGCATGTGTGTGTATGTGTGTATGTGTGTGATGTATGGTATGTGTTACAATTTAGCTTGTGATTATGTTGACAGTTTTTACTCTCTCTCTCTTGTCAAACCTCACGCTGTGGAGAATTGTGCCCAAAATGAAGAAACTATGGTTTCAAATGAGTTTTTGCTAACTCTGATTTCCAAGGTAGGCTTATTAAAATGAAAATTAAAGGAACCGATTAAAGTAAAAACATAAAATTAGCATTAACAAAAATCCAAATGTATTTACTTTCACGTTTCAGAGGAATCGTATTCCAATAAAGAGAGCTGTACATATATATTTTTTTCAGTAAAGCAAAGTATTTGACTTGCAGACATTGTGAAAGACTAGAGTAGTAATAACAAAGCACATTACACAATCCTCTGCTTGTTTAAAAAAAAGGAACCTTGACACTCTTATTTAAAAGGTGATTGGAAAGTGCAATAAGAACTTTATGCTTTTCTTATATGCTTGCCAAGTGTCAACAGCCTGAATCATGCTTTAAATGGCTTTCATAAGCAAGTTGTGGGCCTAACTTGTTCCTAAGATTTTTGAGTGAAAGAAGCAAATACAACTACAACAACAAAAGCAACAACAACAAAAAAACCACACCATGTGACTAATAATAATCCTAGGAGTTCCCAATAGACTAAAGAAATCATCTATTGAAACCATTTCTAAGAAATGCCATTCACTGAAACTCCTTAGATTTCCTTCCTTGCTTTTATCTCATGGGCACTATTTAGTGAGGAAATATTTGCTAAGGTTAAAGAAAGCACTGAGCTGTGCCCAGAGTTAAAGAGTACCTAACTTTCTGAGGCTTTCCTTATAGAATGTCATCCAGACACACACGTCAATACACGCAGGAGGCTTTAATCCATGAGCACGCAGCTCTGTTAAAGATGGACCTATCAGGACAGATCGGTGGTAGGGAAGCCAGTGGGTGGATTTATTCTTCTTGTTTGTTTCTTTGTTTTATTTTTATTGAGGGATGACATTTAACTTCCATGCCAGTGGAATGGTCACTATTGGCTATTCCCATATAAGACAAATATATCAAATTTAGCATAAATTATAGTTGCAAATACTAATGAAGTATCAGAACAAAAGAAATAATGGAATGGAGTCAAATTGTCTGTTGTCTGTCTGTCTGCCTGGTGATTTGCTGCTGGGAGCTAAACCCAGGGTCTCTTAGGCTAGGCAAGTGTTCCACTAGCATAAAGACAGCCTTAGCCTACCTGGCAGCTAGTGTCTTGGGAAACAAAAATGAAAATACTTATTTCTTCAAAAATAAGAAAGATTTTAAGTTGTTTCTCTTAAAAATTTGACCTTTTCAACTGATAGAAAATATTTCTGAAACTGGTGTGTAGATTGATCAACATTTACAGAAATTTTTGCCAAAAAATCTTTTTATGGGTAATTATTGCTAAAATAAATTTAACTATATTTTGCACTAAGGCAATTAGAACTGAAGAATTCAGAGGCCATAAGGCAAAAAAGTATATATATAGTTATAAAGCCATATGTATTAATAGCTAGAGCAACTTCATTCATGGCAGGCGCCAAATAGTTCAGATGCTTATTAATAGGTAATTTAATCAACTTAAGTTCTACAGTAACTTGAATAGTGTCCTCCTAAAAGATGTGTTCATTTGAAACCTATATGATCTTATTTGGAAAAGGGATATTTATAAGATACAACTAAGGATCTTGGGACAGTATTCTTATTAAGGTAGGCAGTAAGTCCAGTGACCCTGTCTACCTATAAAAAAACAAAACAAACAACAAAGAACAAGGAAGTTGCCAAGCCACACCTGGGCTACCAGAAACTGGAAGAAATGATCACTGGGTATCATTGCTAATACAATGTCTCTCTCCAAACAAAGCAATAATCACTGAGCACAGTCACTTTCAAAATATCATGCTTCTTCATGTATCACATGTTCAAAACTGACAAATCTCCCAAGTGAAGCATTAAATGATATCTGAGGTTATAATGAGCAGAGCTTATTCCATATCATCTCAAGACAGAGTCAGAGTGACTAAGCAGTCTTATAGAATGTGACCCCACGGGCTGCAGGTCGGACACATCTGAGAGTATAAACTTTGCCCATTATAATCTCATATATGCAGATACTGTTTTGAACACGTGATATGTGAAACATGATGTTCATGAATGTGCCCACATGGGAAAATGAAGATGCATGATTTTCTTTAATGAAAACCCTTACTGTCTTTATTTGGAGAGAGGCATTGTTTGAAAACTTATCCCCAATGTTCTCATTGCTTGCACAACAACCAATAAAAAATATTCCTTCTCTCTTTTGCCTATTGATTGTGCCTATCACCTTTATGCTAACCATGAGGTGACTCCACTGAGTATGGTTAAGATCCCAAGAGACTGTACATCAGAGCATCACGTGTGCCTCGAAAACTTGGTTGTATTCTTGTAGTCAGGGACTACAAGTCAGGGACTCTGGGGTAGGAGTCTCTGACACTAGAAAGCCAAGGCTGACCGGTCAGAAAGACTTTCTATTGCCCTTAGAATAAAGTCCCTAGTCTCCAAAGAGTCCCCAGAACTCTGATAGTGAGGACCGACACTCTCCCAGCCCTTCTTCTCTCATAGCTTCCTTTAACAGGAAGGATGTCAGCTTTTAGAAAGATTCTTCTGGCTGTAGTCCAGAGCCTGGAGATAAAGAGAAGCCACCAAGATAACTTAAGCAATAAATACTTTACCAAATTCCTGAACTAGGAGAGTGATAGAATGAAGAAATCAGTTCCAGGAAAAAATGTTTATGGGAACTCAGTGCCATACTATAAATGAATGACTAAAAATGAGTGACAGCAGACAGCACTAATGACTGTTACAAAGCAATGCTGGCTGAGCAGAAGCAGGGCACAGAAGTCCATGCACAGTATGACTTCTTTCTGGTAAAATTCAAAGCATGGAAAGGAAACAACAAAGCCAATGTCTTGAGAATAATTATCAAAGCAAGGACAAACAAGTGATTATCCCAGGAGTCCAGTTTATGGTCACCTTCACAGAGAAGAGGCATTTGGAGGTATCTGGTTGCTGCTCTGGGAGGACGCAATGATGTACGTTAGCTGGGCACTAAAATATATATGAGTGATCTCTGATCTCTCTCTCTCTCTCTCTCTCTCTCTCTCTCTCTCTCTCTCTCTCTCTCTCTCTCTCTCTTTCTGTACACGCACACACACACACAAACGTGTGTTTTTGACTTTCTGTACTTTACAAATGACTATGTGTACTGTTCCATCCTGACAGGCCAGGTGGCTTATGTCCCTGACACTGATCAACAGCAGGGGATGTTAAGTTGCCTTTCCAAGCCCAGGGGTTCCCAGGCCTGTCTCACAGTCTTGGCAGCTTCATTAGAATACAGCATGCTAGGTCCCATTTTCAGAGATCTGACTCACAGGCTTGCAGTTACAGTTCGAAAATCACATTTCTCACAAGTGAGAACAAGTTCCCAGGTGATGTCATTTCTTCTGGCTGGGACAACATTTCAAGAACTACTATTTCACTGAAAATTGGACAAGTTGGAAAATCAGGTCCCTCATTGAGACAGGAAATTTTTCTCCAGCTTTCCATGCACAGGAGAGAGACTCTTTTTCCAGGCACTCAGGAACAAAGAGAGGCGGAGCCCCTTACAACAAGCTTAGTGTTCTCACACCAACCTTCTCCTGCCGATAACTCATGTCTATCCTCTGAAACATGGATTGCTTCAAGGGGTCTCTGAGTGCTGCGTTTAGTCCCTGAATTGCCCTATCGAGGAAGTTCTCAGTAATGCCTATGAAAGTTAAGAGATTTTCGAAAGGACAATGCCTGAGATATTCAGAGCATTTAGTTCACAGTTAATTGTTTCTGTTATAACTTGAACTTTCTTTGAAAAGGTTTTTATGAAGATGGGATGTTACATGACAACAGAACATGACTTGTTCATGGGATAAGTGTATCTGTCTGGAAGACTAATAGCTTAGTAAAGATGGAACATTTTAATGTTTATAGATATTAAATTGATATGCATATTTAAACAATCCTAGAGATGGAGCATATAAGTTTCTGGAGTACCTTTTGGGAAACTGAGCTGTGACAGTTTGAAATCTAGCTAGACAGTATTCCAAATGTCAGCAGCGAGCTGGCATGTAGAGACCAGCCTCTGTGAACATGCAGTGAGCACATGCTGAGCTTGTGACGTGCTTGGCAGCAACTCTCATTCTTTAAACACATGGTTCCAACGTTTCTAAACACAGTTGTCTGAACCTTGACTCTGCCTCCCTTGTGACAGGGTGGAGGGATTTGTTTTGCAATGCCTCATTAAATATTTTAGGCACTTGCTTTACGCATACATATGCACACACACACACACACACACACACACACACACACACACACGCGCGCGCGCGCGCGCACAATGTCCTTTTGAGCAATTTTTTTGTTTTGTTTTGGTACAATCTTATTCTTTAGTATTTATATCTCAGCTATTCATTCAAATCTTATTTCCTTGTCTTTTATACTTTATCCTCAGATATTTGTACAAATTCTAAAAAGTATATAGACTTAAAATCTAAACAAATAGGAAAAAGTCTATGCACACCTATAAACCTCAGCACTTCTGAAGTGGAGTTAAGAGATGGAGGCAGGATTGCTAGAAGCTTGAGGCCGACCTGGCCTAGTGAGTTCTTGGCCAGGCAGGGTGATAAATGATACCATGTCTCCAAAAGCACACACACATATATGATATCTCATATATATATTTACATATGTATAAAGGCAGGAAGGTGGCTCAACCTGACAGCACACACATATCCATACATACACACATATATATGATATCTCATATATATATTTACATATATATAAAATCAGGAAGGTGGCTCAACCTGACAGCACACACATATCCATACACACACACACGCACACACACCATACCCCACACAATAATAAATAAACATTTTTAAAAGTTGAGGAGATGGGTGGGTAGCAAGTATGCTTGCTTAGCCTGTGGTGAGGTCTGGATTTAACTACTAGAATTTCAGAACAAAATTAAAACACATATACGTTTAGCTGTATTTATTTAAAATTATAGGGTATATATTTATTTTTATAGTTTTAAACTTATTTTAATTATGTGTATCTGTGCATGGGTATATACATGTGAGCACAGGCTCTTGTGGAGACCAGAGGTATTGATTGGGTCCCCTGGAGCTGGAGTTACAGGTGGTTATGAGGTGCCTGATGTGAGTGCAGGGAAGCAGACTGAGATCCTCTGCAAGAGCAGTCAGTGCCCTCAACAGCTGAGCACACACACCCCCATTACAGGGTATATATTATTGATAAAGCTTTAGAGTCTGCTTTGTGGGTTTTCTCCTTCTTTTCTTTTATAGCAGTGTTTCCTTTACTTCTGAACTTTATTCCGTAAAATTTCAAACTTACTTCATCGTAAATAAACTATGCTTCAATTTTTAAAAGTCTACTGTCTTAGTCAGGGTTTTTATTCCTGCACAGACATCATGACCAAGAAGCAAGTTAGGGGGAAAGGGTTTATTTAGCTTACTTCCACATTGTTGTTCATCACCAGAGGAAGTCAGGACTGGAACTCAAGCAGGTCAGAAAGCAGGAGCTGATACAGAGGCCATGGAGGGATGTTCCTTACTGGCTTGCTTCTCCTGGCTTGCTCAGCCTGCTCTCTTATAGAGCCCAAGACCTCCAGCCCAGGGATGGCACCACCCACAAGGGGCCCTACCCCCTTGATCACTAATTGAGAAAATGCCTTACAGGTGAATCTCATGGAGGCACTTCCTCAAGGGAGGCTCCTTTCTCTGTGATAATTCCAGCTTGTGTCAAGTTGACACACAAAACCAGCCAGTACATTTACTAAAACAATTTCACCCTACTAAAAAACCCCAAACTCTCAAAACCCACATAAAATTAAACTAGTACAGTGAACACTTCATTCACCAAATTACAATTACTTGCTTTCCCCTCTTTCCCAGTGGACCTAAAGAAAGCAGGTACTAGAGGAACAGTGTATTTGGCACATAGTGTCACAGATTTGGCACGTGTCACCTGCTGTGGACTTGTGTCAAGGTAAGGCACGGAAGGAATGCCTGCAGAGTAAACTTGCTCACCTCCTGCAAGCTGAGAGCCAAAAATAGCAAGGGGCAGAGAGAAAGAGGATGCCTTTCAAGGGCGCGTCTCCAGTGGCCGGCCTTCTCTCCCGCTGGCTCTCTGTGTCCAACTATGAGTTCATCAATAATTGACATATCTATTGCTGAAGTTAGAGTCTATGTAACCTAAAGCCCATCAGCTAGTGACCAAACCTTTAACAAAGGGACTTTGGAACATTTTTATATTCAAACACATTTTAAATTCAAAAATATTCAAACCACATAAAAGTGAGTCATAAACATTATTGATATTAATTAATATCTTCTCCCTAAATACATCAGCAAAACCAAAATACCAAAAGTAGTATTTGGGTAAGTAAATTTTGAATTTAATTCAATCTTTCAAAGGACATACTGGTATGAAGAAACAAATAGTTATCAAACATTAAATGAGTACATTGAAATAAAAACGTATTAGGTCAAAAACCTTAGTGAGAGAGAAAATGAAAGATGGTTCAATAATAAAATGAAAGGATATTGGCTAAACATCTTAAAAAATAATCATTTAAATTGGTATCTTCTACCACATATCATTAAGTTAAAAAAATCTACACATATGAAGTTATGACTTTTAAAACTTACTATTAAAGAAAATAATAATAATTTGATCATTTTTAATTTGCTTTTCATTTATATTCTGGCTGGATTGATAGAAATAATTTTTTACATTGTAAAAGTCAAGTATGAGTAAAAGAATAAAGGAATACATCAGAAGTGGATGAACAATAATTTCTGGCTTAGACACAAGGATGGGCTAGGAATGGAAACATTTATTAGTGGATATAAGCCACTGTGTTAGTTTCCCACGGAGTGACAAAACACCAGATATAAGCAACTCCTAGGAGAAAGGGTTGCTTTCGGGCCATAGTTTCAGGGCTTCCCATCTATGGTTGCTCAGCTCCAGTGCTGTGGACTTGGTAAGGCAGAAAGTCAAGGTGGGAGTATGCTGCTCCCAGAACAGTGGCTAGGATGGAAATTGGAAGAAAAGGAGCTGCGGTCCCAGTATCCTTTTCAAAGGCATGGATAATAACTGCATTTTCTTCACGGGGTCAGCCTCTTCAAATTTCCACCATTACTATCTCTCAGTGGCACTACAGATGGGCATCAGAGCCTTTGCATCCTGGCTTATAGGGGATCCAGTGCAACCAGAAGTGGTAGTGTAAACATGAATCACAACTCTTGGAAGGAAGAGCGAGAAGGATCCTGAGTTCAAGGCTAGCCTCTACATAGCTACCTAGCAAATTCAAGGTCAGCTTGGCTTATGTGAGACTCTTACCTCAAACAAAAAAACAAAAACAAACAAATAAAACCTTACTGGAAAGGGGTACTGTCATTTTTGTGCTATTGTGACCAAATACCCAAGCGAGGAAAAGTCATTTTGTCTTTGTTCAGCTTTAGAGGATACAGCCATGACAGGGAAGGCACGGCCCCCTGGGTAGCTTCCATCCACAGTGGCTGAACATGCAGTGGTGGCTCATTCACATGGAGCAGACCATGAGGCAGCAAGCATAGACTCGAACCAAAATCTGGCTTAACCTTCGAAGCCTCACCCTTCCTCTGCTGGTGAAGCTCTACATCTCAAAGGGTCTGCAGCTTGACGAAACGACACCAAGAGTTGGGACCAGATTTTCAAACATATGGGCTAGTAGGGGTCATTTCAGATTCAAACCTTCACAGCAAAGTACATTACACTGTTCATATTGCTTGATTCAACACAATTTCAGTATTCATTTTCACAACATTTTGCTAAGAGTTTTCTTTAAGCTTCTTGTTATTTAAAGATGGCGTCCTACTCCCTCCTAGGATTCCGCAGGAGTTAGTTCTAGAACCCACGAGAGACACAGGAGTACAGTTACTGAGAGTGGGCACAGATCAGCTGCTCTCTCCTCTTTCTTTGTACATATGTCCCTCTCTCTTCTCTGATGACACATTGTTTTAGATTTTATCTATGTCTAGAACAAATGAGCAGGTGTTCTCATTGTTCAGGAATCAAGGTTGGTGGAGACTCCATTTCAACAATGTGCTTCGTAAATGTGGTGGGGGAAGGGAACAGAAATGGACATTGACACTTACCCTTGAAACATGTGCCACAATGTAATGCCTATCACTGCTGCTCCCATTTCACAGGTGAAAAAGACACATGGCTGCTGTTAACTTCAAAGTCGGCAGGGAAGAACTTAGCTGGTCCAATGGCCAGGAAGAAAACTGGGTTATTTGTGAACAGTTCTTACTTACACGTTTCTCATTTTCATCTCTGTGGGCTTACTTGAACTTCTAATAAATATGTACTTATTACATATTTAAGTTAAAAGTTACAGCCCAATAGGATCTCCCTTTTTAAAGAAATATTAGCAAATACTGACACAAAGTAATACAAATGTGCAAGGCCACAAAACACATACATTTTGCTCAATTAAGTGCCAGCTAAGAATATCAGATGCATGGTCTAACCAATTTTCTTTTGAGGCAAAATAGCCATTCAATGTAACCCAACTAACACAAAGTAAGTAATAGATACTTTACTCTAGTCTGGTATTATAAATATGCTAAATGACTTTTGTAACTTTAGTTAGCCTTTCTAACACTTTTAATTAGATATAACTAGTGGTTAAACCTTAAAAGGCTATTATTCTTAAATATATTACTCTTATGTCAGACTTTTTAAAAGAATCAATTTTCTTGAAAAGTCTCCTAGAATTATTATTTAAAAGTATTTATCCTACTTCTTGAAAATAAATACAGAGAAAATTATTATTGCTAGTATTACTATTATTACCATTACTACTTTAGTGAAGGGGGTGGTCAGCATGACCTTGAGGCAGGGTCATGCTAGGTAGTTCAGGCTTATCTCAAATTTACTAGGAAATCCAAAAAGAACTTAAACTCTCAGCTTTCAGCATTTTTAAAAAGACTTATTTATTGTTATATGTAAGTACACTCTACCTACAGCAGAAGAGGGCATCAGATCTCATTACAGATGATTGTGAACCACCATGTGGTTGCTGTAATTTGAACTCAGGACCTTCAGAAGAGCAGACAGTGCTCTTAACCTCTGAGCCATCTCTCCACTCCAGCTCTCAGCATTTTAAGTGTTGAGATTACAGCATAAGCAATTATATCTAGCCAAGACAAATAAGTGCAAAGAATAGACTAACCATCTATATAGCTCATGATTTAATTTTTTGGATGTTCATCAAAATTACATGTCATGCAAGATAGTAAATTGCATACAGTATATGATATCCATGATTTGGAGCTGCCAAGATGGTTCAGTTCTGCCAATCCTAAAGATCCCCAGAATCCATATATAGAGAGAACACACTCCTCCAGGTTTTCCTCTAATCTCCACATATGTGCCACAGTACATTTGACTGTACACATGCACACACACAGAGACATACACACTCACACACACACTGACTGATACACACACTCACACATATATATACACACTCAATGCTCACACACACTCACACATACAATCACACACACATTCACTGATACACACTCATACATATATGCACACTCACACTCACACATACAGTCACACACACATACACATACATACACATATACACACACTGATACATACAATACACACACTCATACATATATACACACTCACACTCACACATACATACACACACACACTTCTTATTCTTAAACTTTCCCTCCCTGGCTAAGCAATGGTACAACAGTTTATGATTTTCTTTCTCAAGAAAATTGCCCAATATTCATTTAGTAGGAATGTACTACATGCATTGTACAAACTTAAGAATTTGAAATTTTATATTACAAATATGTTTTAAACTATTATGATGAAAGTATAGGCTCTAAAAACTCAAATTACAGCAATAAGTAGAAAAATTAAAGATAAGAAATCAGCCTGAAACTTAACAGCCTGATCACTGTCCCTCAGCCAGTTCAACCTCCACCTGTTGATCAAGATCAAATAGCCTCAAACTCAAAGATCTTGTCTCAGCTTCCTGAGTGCTCTAATTTTGTTCAATATTCACACTTGCTATTAATTACATTTTTATGTCTTTAAGTTTGTTTTAAAATCGGGGATCAATATCACAATTTTGTTAATTATGAGCTATAGGATCAAATGGTATGAAACAATTTGGGAAAAGGAAAATGTAACTCTGTAGACCAGGCTGGCCTTGAACTCAGAAATCCGCCTGCCTCTGCCTCCCAAGTGCTGGGATTAAAGGCGTACGCCACCACCTCCCAGCTATGTAAGTCATTTTTATTAAGCTCAAACTTACTGAAAGAGAATCTTCTGGTGTCAGTGTCAAGCAGACCCCACCATGTTCATTGTTTACTTTTAATTGCTAATACTATCACTTTATCTTTGTTTCATCTTTGGATAACGGCTTATCAATTTTTTATCTTTACTAATGATTTCAGTTGCCCATGATCTTGACAACAGGAAAACTCCTGTCACTCTAGAGTGAAGAGCAAAGGTTTGTTTTTAATGGTGCTGAGGGTTGAGCACAGGGTTTATGCTTGCAAAGTCAAATAAAACTTATCTACATCCCTCTAGTCTTGGATTTTTAATCAAGGTTTTTGTAAACATGAAACTATTTTTAAAAGGCACTCTTTTGAAGTCCTGCAGCATCCTGTTTGTGCTATTGATAACTTGGAAAGGCCTCAATATTGCTTCGGAAATATCTTTTGTCTGCATTCTTAGGGTAGATCCTCATGTGGTTGTCACTACTAAGATTTCATGACCGGACCTCACATTTCTTTGAGTTCTCTTTTACTTACACAAGAGATTCATCTCTTCCTGAAAAGGTGCATGGTGGTGGAGAGGAGTCAAAAACAAATAAAAAACAAAAACCTAATTTGTCCTCATTCTGAGTATTTTGTTTACAGAATTCAATAATCTAAGAGGTCATCTGTGGTCCAGGTGAGTAACACATTAGTTTATGTCAGTCTCTTGAAATGGTAACTTCCAACTTGTATTTGCTCCCATCATGCACTGCTCTTGACATGGTAACTGCCAACTTTGTTCTTGTTTGGCTCCCTTCTCTTGTTCCCAGCCTAACTGAACTCTCATAACTTCCCATTTCTTTTTTTTTTTTAATTTTTTTGTGAAATTGAATATAATTACATCATTTCCCCTTCTCTTTCCTCCTTCTTATAAAACACCCAACCTTCACTCACACTGCTCTCTCTTCAAAGTCATGGCATCTGGCTTCTTCAAGTTTTATTAAGCCTTAATTATCTGTATAAAGTTGCTTGTATGTACATGATTTATGGGTAGAACACTGGGTATTGGTAAACAACAGAGGGACTCTTCCCTAGGGAAGACTACTTTCTCGCCCTTTCAGCATTTCTTAACTGTATGTAGTTCTTTGTCTAGGGTTGGTGCCCCATGATATTTCTACCTTCTGCATTGGTATGTCTGTAGGCTTAGACTTTTCAAATCTACTTTAATAAGGATTCTTCAATGCTTCAATCTCACTTCTAGCCCACTACCCACAAGGGGTAGTGGAAAAGAAAGGTTAATAGGGCAAAGTGGGATGCAGACTTCTTTAGAAATAGTTCTTTGGGGTGATTTCAATCTTTGTTGTCAATTGTCCAGTCCTCTAGCAAAACACCATCAGGAATCAGCCACTGCAGTCCAGTCCACTTAACAATCACCACTCACAAATCAGCAACTGGCAAAGTGGCAATTTGATCCAGAAGAAACGGGTAGTTTCTGCCAATTGGCCTAGGCCCAAGTCCAGTGAAGTGGCAAGAAGCCGCCAATATATCACAAAAAGTTCTTTGGAAAGTTATTCTCTATGAAGTCACTACAAGCAAAGATCAGCAACATGATGCAAGGTAAACCAATGCCAGAGCACTGTTAGCAAAGATTAACGAGGCAGAGCAAGGTGAACCAATGCCACTGACTATGGGGTCATAGTTGTATTCTTTCTAAACATCACACATATGTGCTTCAGCAAAACATCCTTTCACCTGTCTGCCCCAGCAAAATATCACATGACAAAACTGAGTTTCCAAAGAAGCCATAAATTTCCACTTCACATGGCTGTTGGTATCATCTTTGGTCAGTTTTGCTTAGGCAACCAGTTGTTTAGGTTTTGAAGGTGCAGCTTCCCTGAAGTTTCTAGAAGGCACAATTTTACAGCAGATACCCAGTTCCTCTGGCTCTTAACTCTTCCTCACTGACTTTAATGAACTTCTTCTCCATGTGACCATACTTCAGAGTTTCTGTACTCATTTCTTCTCTCTGTCTTCTCCCTCTATGATGTTATTCATTCTCATGCCTTAAAACCATCTGTTGGCAATTCCTAAATTTGTATCAATAAGCTAGTCTCCCCTTCTGAGTTCTAAACTCACATTTTAAAATATCTCCTGACATCCCTTCAAATGTCTCCCAGGCATTTCAAGCTCAAAATAACCAAAATAAATGTCTTTCTAAATCTGGATCTCCCTCAGCCTTTACCATTTCATTGCAAGGCTTCCTACTAGCTCTTCCATCTTCTCTTTCACATCTTATTACTCTTCTCATCCAATCTGTCACTGATTTGTACTATTTCCACTTTCAAAATGTCTCTGGCCTCTTGTTTAAAATGGTGATTGCTTTCCCCTGCATTTGGAATAGAATCCCACACAGCCAGCCTTGTCTCTGATGACTTCCTACCTTTTCAAGTTCATCTCCTAGCTTCTGCCATCTCCACTCACACATCCTCACCTCACTTCTTTCATCTCCCATGCAAAGTGCTCCTTCTGTCTCAGACCCTCTGTATTTACTACTCTGCCTGGTGTCCTTTCTTCTCCGGTCTTTATGACATGGATAAATAGCTTCCGTCTTGTAGATTTTATTTGAAACATTCAGGACATTTACATTAACTCTCACAGGGATTCTATATAATTAGGAAAAATTACCATTCTGGAAACCACTTATACAAGTGGATTTCAGCCAAACAGGTAGCAATCAAATATTACCTCTCAGACAGAGCACCTTTGGTCCTGGGAGTGAACCCTGAACTCTACCACTAGGCTGTATTTTCAGCCTGTGAAAAAGTATGTTTATTGAGTTCAGGGTGGCCTTGAACTCCTTTAGAAGAAACTGGGGAATCAAACCCAGAGCTTCATGCATAGCAGTGAAGCAGTCTACTAACCGGACTTCATCTCAGCACCAAGAGAGGCTACTCTTGGTATTCTTACCATTCTAGTACACTGATATTCTAGATCCAGGCACTCTCCCTGTCCTTCACAGATTTTCATCGGATCGTTCTTACTTAGCTAATTATCATTTTATTTATTTGTTTATAGTCTATCAGTCTCACTTGGGTAGACTACTTCTGTGTCATGATCACTATTATAATCAATCACTATATAACCCCAAATTACAGGTCTACTTGGAGCTTGGTATGGTGCCTGGAACATAGTAGGTTCTAACGACTTTTTTTCAGTGAGTGTGTGAAATTGTGCCCTGAAATTTTATAGGACCATGAAAAGGAAAATAATTTCATTTTTCTAGTTTAGATTTTTCACAAGTACATTTTATCTGAAAATGTATGTTTTCCTTCATAATTTCTTGTATCATTTATTTCTAATCCCTGACTTCTTTTTTTTTTTTTTTTTTTTTTTTTTTTTTTTTTTTTTTTTTTTGTTCTCTAATTCTTAGACATCCAAGATTTAATTCTTATCCTATTACTCCAGAATTGATGGTAGGAAAAGTTGAGTGGGAGGGGGTGGGGAGGGAGACACTAAATATCTATCATTTGAAAGACTGAGGCCCAACAGTTGGAACTCTACTGTCCAGCCACTACTCTGATCCATGTTCTTATCACCAGGACACTAAGGAAGGGTAGTAAGAAAAGAAACTGTTGCCTCCCACTTCCCCATGCCTGCCACCCCGCCCTCTCCCACTTTCTGGCCCTGGCATTCCC
>NW_022196905.1:9804767-9809620 GCF_008632895.1 Mastomys coucha
GAGGGGAAACTGGGAATGGAGAAATTTACATGTAAATAAAGAAAATATCTAAAAGAAAAAAAAAAAGCAAGCAACTCAGTGTGTGTATATTTAAACAGACTAAAATTGTTAAATAAAAAGCCTCAAAGTAGACACAAATATATTTGAAAGTTAAGATGTCATTTTAAAATGCTTTATCATATATTAATAGAATAAATGTTGACTTTTTGAAAAAAAAAAGAAAAAAAGAAAAGAAACTGTTACAACTGTTAAAAGTCACAGTACAACATCATGTATTTCTATTCTCCAATCCAGGAGAGACATGAAAACTGGAATTACTTCTTACAAGAAGGGAAGACCAGTGCCAGCTGTGACTGCTCAATATTGATCTACCCAGTGCTACTTAAATACAGAAAGAGAATATTTATTAAGACCATTAAGGGAGTAGGACTTTTTGATAAACCAAATAATTCCTTGAAAAAAATAGTAGGGCCCATGTCCCACTGATGCTAATGTTCCACCTAAGAGAACATTGCTTAGGTCAAAGAAATTTAAAAAAAAAAATTGTAAGCAAGATATTTTAAATTATATGTAAAACCATATTTTTATAAACAAAATCTATCTTATTCCATTTAGGAATCTCAAAAGCTCTGTCACCAAAAAGCAGATCTTGACGTCAAGGGCACCAATTTAACAAGAAAAGTGATAAAAGGCCTTCTCTTCCTCAGAAGGGTTGAAGAATTGAGTTTAGAGGAGACAAATGTGTGAGCTGGAAAATACAGTCGCTCTGTGGGAGAATCAGGGAGCTCAAGGGTGGCAAAAGTAAGTGATTATGAGCTGCTTCTTCCCTGATGCCACAGTTATAGTATATCAGCTATACTTTACAGGGTAGCAATACACTAATAAACACATCCTAGCTGTGTAATTCTTCTAAGGGGCTTACCTAGATCACTATCACTCAAGGCTCATCAGGCAGTTTGACAACAGCTAGTAACCTGTAATGGGTCCTAACATATGTTCAGGAATTTGTGATGTTTGGTCTAAGGCAGTATGTCTCTACCTGTCATAACCCCTTGGGGGTTGCATATCAGATATCCTGCATATCAGATATTTACATTACTGTCTCAACAGGAGCAAAATTTCAGTTATGAAGTAACAACAAAATAATTTTATGGTTGGGGGTCACCTCAACATGAGGAAATGTATTAAACAACATTAGGAAGGTTGAGAAGCATTGAGCTAACGGATAGCAACTGGAATAAAGCATCTCTTTTTTTTCACATGGCCTGTCATTTTCCCTTAGGTCAGAATGTCTTTCTTCATGCAGTATTCTCAAGCAATAAGTAGTCAATGGTTCAAAGTTGAAAAGCTGTTTCTTATTTTTTTCTGAAAAGCTTCCTAAGCCCAAGGCTTAGCATTTACTTAACATCATTTCTGTTGCATATACTTACTGGGGAAAAAAAAAAGAGTAACCATATGTTTTTCACATCCCAAAGTCATATTGCAAAGAAGCAGAGAAGTGTCACCAATCAGCTGTTGGAAGGTTCTATTGTTTTACCTGGATAGAAATAATGGACAGGTAGGTAGTAGCCTTTCAAGTGTTGGTTTCTGGCATTTCATTTCCCTCGGTGTGCAGAAGCACAAACTTGTAGCAGCAGGTGTGGAAGCAGCAACAACTAGTCCCTGTATGCTATAGTCTGTGAGCATGCACACATGCAGTGTCACTGAGCAAATTTCTTTTGTGTCCTTCCTGAATGCCAAGTATTATCATATACTTTGGGGATAACAAGAAATTTTGCTTAATTCCTAAAGTTCTGAAATCAGAAACTGGACTATCACATGAGTTCACTACATTAACAAAAGAGCCACTTAAAAAAATAAAACAGATCATTAACATGATTATCTAAAGACAACAACAAGGTTTAGATGACAATGCCTAAGTAGAATTTCTACTACAGAAAAAGTTACACCATACCCAGTTTATTAAGCAATCAAAATTTAACTAGGGATATACCTAACTTGGCCCCAAATTCTTTTTTGAATAAGGAAGAATAAAATTATAGTTTTTCAACCATATGCAAATGTAAATTTTGTCTGGATTCTTTTTTCTTTTATTATTCTATTGCTGTATTTATAGCTTTATCTGATCTCTCCCCTCACACTGGTCTGTGTTAAGAAAGATTTATGTATCAGCACCTGAAAGACTGAATCTTTGTTGCTTCAAATACAGTCCTCAATACACTCATTCCTATTGTTTGAATAACCTCAGACTTAAATTTGTTACTGTACAAATCTGTACAAAGTGAGAGCGCCAGTAGCCTGTTGATGTCTAGTGTTTGTCCAGAAGTCTCTGGGAATGTCCCGACCCCAGCACTGCTCTGCTGCTAACCTATATCATATTAATATCTCTTCCATCTAGCTTCCAGCAGTGGTGGGAAGGGTAAGCTTAGAATTGTCTTTTGAAATGGCTTACAGCTATGAAGCACAAGAATGGATTTTGAGGCCGTAGGGCAGGCAAGACAGGAATACCCAGACTGGTTGCCATCAGTGGCTGGCAACTTTTACCAGAAGTTCCTGGCAGAAGTAATGAAAATACCCAGTAGTTCCATAGGCCTTTCCCCAGTGTGAACGGCAGCATGTTCAGCAGCTAGTTTCTGAATCCCACAGCCACATTCCTCTTCAATACATTTCCAACTAAACAAGTTATTAGTCTCTGATGTACTTTCAATCTTTATACATATTTAAATGACTACAAAAGAATTTATTTTTACAAATTTCTTTTTTTTTTTTTTTTGCCTATTTTCTAAAGTTTCTCATGAATGGTACCTATTTCCTGCATACACGTTATCACAAAGTGGTAGCTTAGAACAACATATATAGTAATTCTCTCCCCAGTCTATAATGAGTTCCCCTAAGTGTGACTCAGTGTCAGAAGTTCTACCTACTACTGTAGAAGAGAGAGGTACAGAGAATCACTTCAAGGTTCCAGAACATTAAGGAGGCTAAACAATGTGTAGCAGAATCAGATACTCAGCAATGTTTCCAAATGGACTGTTCATGAAGCTACAAAGGTAGAGTTTAGGTTTCAAGAGAGGCCACATGTGACACAGGCAGCAGACCTGGAGGGAAGGGGTGATCTAAGCCTCTGGAATGCCAGACACTGCTGTCAAAGGTTGAAGATGACAAACTCCACCAGTCCAGTGGCTCAGGTTCCTTCCGGTCTCTCTGGGCTGGTGCCCTGAGCAGACCTTGGGGCAAGCTCCACAACCAGTCCCACAACACCCAGAGGAAGTTCCACTCTCAGGCGCTCTAACACGCCCAGGATCAGAGGTGAGGAGGACACAACATTTGTTCCAACACCGGAGTAACTGGGACCAGCGGGACCAGGTACACAGGGACTCTTCTAGCCCAGTGGCTGAGGTTCCTTCCAGTCTCTCTTGAGCTGGTGCCCTGAGCAGCCAGTCCCACAGCACCCAGAGGAAGCTCCACTCCCAGGTATTCTAACACACCCAAGATCAGACATGAGAACAAACATCTGTCCCAACACTGGGAGTAACTGGGATCAGTGGGACCAGGGACACAGGAACTCCACCAGCCCAGTGGCTCAGGTTCCTTCCAGGCTCTCTGGGCTGGTACCCTGAGCAGACCTTGGGCACAAGCTCTGCAGCCAGTCGAAAAACACCCAGAGGAAACTTCACTCCCAGGTGCTCTAACAAGCCCAGGATCACAGGATCCCAGAATCACAGGATCACAGAGATAACTTGACTCTGAGGAGTTCTGACACAGCCAGGATAACAGGAAGGACAGGCTCCAGTCAGATTTAGCAAGGGCAGGTAGCTCTAGAGATAACCAAATGGTAGGGGGCAATCATAAAAAATAAACACAAACCAAGGTTACTTGGCATCATCAGAACCCAATTCTCCCAACAAAGCAAGTCCTGGATGTACTTTCACATTGGAAAAGCAAGATTCAGATATAAAATCACTTCTCATGACGATGATACAGGATTTTGAGAAAGACATAAATAGCACCCTCAAAGAAATTCAGGAGAACACAGGTAAACAGCTAGAAGCCCTTCAAGAGGAAACACAAAAATCCCTTAATGAACTAAAGGAAAACACAATCAAACAGGTGAAGGAAATGTGCAAAACCATCCAGAATCTAAAAATGGAAATAGAAACAATAAAGAAATCAGAAAGAGAGACAACCCTGCAGATAGAAAACCTAGGAAAGAAATCAGGAGTCGTAGATGCAAGCATCACAAACAGAATACAAGAGATAAAAGAGAGAATCTCAGGGGCAAAAGACACCTTAGAAAACATTGACACAACAGTCAAAGAAAATGCAAAAAGCAAAAAAGATCCTAACCCAGAACATCCAGGAAATCTAGGATGCAATGAGAAGACCAAACCTAAGGATAATAGGCATAGAAGAGAGTGAAGATTCCCAATGTAATGTGCCAGTAAATATCTTTAACAAAATTATAGAAGAAAACTTCCCTAACCTAAAGAAAGAGATGCCCATGAACATACAAGAAGCCTACAGAACTCCAAATAGACTGGACCAGAAAAGAAATTCCTCCCGTCACATAATAATAAAAACACCAAATACACTCAACAAAGAAAGAGTTTTAAAAGCAATCAGGGAAAAAGGTCAAGTAACATAAAGGCAGGCCTATTAGAATTACACCAGACTTCTCACCAGAGACTATGAAAGCTAGAAGATCATGGGCAGATGTCATACAGGCCCTACAAGAACACAAATGCCAGCCCAGGCTACTATACTTAGCAAAACTCTCAATTACTGTAGATGGAGAAAACAAGATATTCCATGACAAAACAAATTTTACACAATATCTTTCCACAAATCCAGCC
>NW_022196905.1:9810284-9811998 GCF_008632895.1 Mastomys coucha
AGCAGAACCATTGTTCATTGAAACAGTTGGTGAATGACTTTATGGATAGACCATCTTAATACACACAATATTTCTTCAATGAATAACCTGTTCTTTGTGGACTGAGAATAAAGTCACTCACTCAAGTCAAATAGCTTTGACCATAGCAGGAAGTCTGTATCCAAAATTTGTGCCTACAATTCATTCTTTGGCACAGCAGAACTGTCAACTCTCAGCTTAGCTACAATGGAAGTAAAACCCTTTGGTGATGTGAAGGTCATTGAAGTACAGCATTATTACAATGAAATCCAGTGTCTAAAAATTGTTCTTATTTTGGGCTTGTACCACAGTAAAAGCCAAGATTTTAAGCTCTACTAAATACAAAACAAACAAACAGATAAAAAGACTTTATATATTTATGTTCATTTAAAAAATACTAGTAGTGATGTATTATTTTGAAATATACAGTTAATATGTTTGGAGTTATTTAAAATTTATACTGAGAAAATGTATGTATTTTCAATATTGCTGTAGACAAGTATCTACATATGACTGTTAAATTGATTGTTGGTTTATGTCAAAAAAAGATATTGTAGGTATTGAAGGGGGGTCTCTGGGAGGAGTTTGGGTACAAAAGGGAGACAAGGATGTGATTTAATTCTATTTACTTAAAAAAAAAGAAACTAAGCCGGGCGGTGGTGGCGCATGCCTTTAATCCCAGCACTTGGGAGGCAGAGATAGGCAGATTTCTGTGTTCGAGGCCAGCCTGGTCTACAGAGTGAGTTCCAGGACAGCCAGGCTACACAGAGAAACCCTGTTTCGAAAACAAACAAACAAAAAACTATAATAAAAGATTGAAGGTAAATTTAAAACAAGGTTGAAGATGATAAACATAGAACTACTGGGTGAAGCTATGAGGGTACAGCTATGAGGGTACAGCTTAAATTTCAAGAGAGGTCACAGGGGAGACAGGGAGCAGAGTGGGAGGGAAAGGGTTAACTAAGCCTCTGGAACACAGACAATGTTGTCAAAGGTTGAAGATGCATAGAACCACTAAGTTTGATGTTTTCCCTGGAGGATTTCCACCTTTTTTATTTTCATTTGTTTATTTATTTATCTGAGACTTTCTTACCATTACCCTAATCTCTCCAGCTTGGAACTGTAATGATGACTTTGTTTTATTGCAGGTTGGAATTATCATTGTGAGCATTGTGATCCTACTCTGTTTGGATTTGATTTTTAAAAGATGTTCATCTTTATATTGAAATAACATTCAACTAAAAGTAGGAGCAACGTTTCCCTATGGTTGTTCATCTCAATATGACAACTCTCTCCTTTTTCATTTTAGAGAGTGGAAAGTTACTTTTTATTCCTTAGTAATATTATTCATTAAATGACATAATTGCCCAATTATTTGCCTCTTCCAAAGAATATCTCTTTAATATCTAGTTAGTGAGGTGGGCATAAAAACTCTTAAAATAAACTCTCTAAGTTAGGAGGCAGACTTTCTTTATTTAATACTTCCTTCTGGTGCACTCACAGGGTATTTAATGAATTAGACCAGAGGTGGAGGTGTCTGGAAATCCATCAAGTCATGCAAGCTGTTTGATGGGATGCACAACAGGAAATGCAGCTGAAAAAGAGAAAAATAGGAATACACCTCACACTTGTCTATTTTTTCTTTCTTTCTTTTTGTGGATTTCATTTTTTTCTTTTTTTTTAAATTAGATATTTT
>NW_022196905.1:9812008-9828608 GCF_008632895.1 Mastomys coucha
TCTGCAACTCCTTCCGTGGGTATTTTGTTCTTCCTTTTAAGAAGGAATGAAATGTTCACATTTTGGTCTTCCGTCTACTTGAATTTCTTGTGGTTTGTGGGTTGTTCTTCCTGTATTCCGAACTTCTGGGCTAATAACCACGTATCAGAAAATGCATACCATGTGTGTTCTTTTGTGATTGGGTTACCTCATTCAGGATGATATTCTCCAGATCCATCCATTTCTCTAAGAATTTCATAAATTCATTCTTTTTAATAGCTGAGTAGTACTCCATTGTGTAGATGTACCACAATTTCTGTATCCATTCCTCTGTTGAGGGACATCTGGGTTGTTTCCAGTTTCTGGTTATTATAAATAAGGCTGCTATGAACATGGTGGAGCATATGTCCTTATTACATGTTGGAGCATCTTCTGGGTATATGCCCAGGAGTGGTATAGCTGGGTCCTCCGGTAGAACTATGTCCAATTCCCGGAGGAACCACCAAACTGATTTCCAGAGTGATTGTACCAGATTGCAGTGGATTTCAAAGTCAGTAGGAAAAATATACTCACCTAGATAAACATCACCTGAGTAAACCCAAATATTTACTTGTTCTTAGTTTTGAAAGAAATGTGCTGTTTCTCAGTGCACTTTTAAGAATATTTCTGGGCTGGTGAGATGGCTCAGCAGGTAAGAGCACTGACTGCTCTTCTGAAGGTCCTGAGTTCAAATCCCAGCAACCACATGGTGGCTCACAACCACCGGTAACGAAGTCTGATGCCCTCTTCTGCTGGGTCTGAAGTCAGCTACAGTGTACTTATGTATAATAATAAATAAATTTTTTTAAAAAAGAATATTTCTAAATTATGCTCACATAGCAATCTATGTTTAATTTAAAACCCTGAAACCCACATATGGTATTTCTTTATATTTATCTTTCAAGGGAATGAACCCTTTGCCTCTAAAATCAAAAGAGGTCTAGAGATACAGTTGGTAAAATAATGACAGATACAATTTCATGGGCACCCCAGTTTCTCATCAACATGTTCCCCTGGGGAATGTGAAGAAAGGAAGAAGTATTAGATGCTGTCACAGTAAGAACCTGCTCTCTTTAATTCTTAATGGACAGCTAGGAGAAAACTGTCAACAAACGTCAACAAACATGTGCTTTGGTTAACTTGTATTCTTATGAGAGCCTAAGGACTTAAAACCAATAAGATTGCTTTATCAACTCTTTAGGTAACTATCTGCAATGTGAGTTGATATACTTTTTTAACATCTCAGTTATTTGAAATAAATGATGGTGTTATGCTATATAAGTTATATAACTATTAGATACAATTTAAAAAGCAACTGTGAAAAATGAAAGCCCATGTCACAATTTAAATTCTCAACTTGTTTCAGCAAACTTCTTGTTTGGCAACAGGAAAGAATGAAGTCTTTCTCTTCCTCAAGTATTTGGAAACCACACTCATTTTTAGACAGCTCGCTCATTAGTAGTTCATCTCATAGATACAATTTGATATATTTTTCCAGCTAACCCAGCCTAATTATATTTTGACTCAAAAATACTTCCTTGTTAAATCTAGTCAGTAACTAGCAACTGCTAACAGTAATCCCCTGTCCTCTTTCCTGTGGGTACCCAAGACTCAGATGAATAGATGGGAGCCAATTCTGAGTGTAGGCAGGAGTCCAGCAGTTAATTGTTGCCTAGACTCTTGGCTCAAGTCTTCAGGAATGACATAGAATTGTTTTCTTTATAACAAACTGTGCTGCATTAGTTTTTTTTTTTAAATAAAGAGTATGAGGAAGGAATGACAAAAATAAATTAAAAAAATGACCACACACTCTGCTTACCTTATACTTATTTAATACTTTAGCAATTTCTAAATTACCCTGAGGGTTGAGGATAACACTCCATCATGGAGCCCTTGCCTGTCATGTGCCAGGCAATGGGTTTAATCCCCATTACCAAGAAAAAATGAAACAAAAACCCCCAAACAACTAAAAACAAAACCTCACCTAAATCATCCTTTACTAGATAATGCTCATGATAAGCAGCTGATATAGCTTATTAAACCATCAGGATATTATATTTGGGGCTGGCGAGGTGGCTCAGCGGGTAAGAGCACCGACTGCTCTTCTGAAGGTCCTGAGTTCAAATCCCAGCAACCACATGGTGGCTCATAGCCATCCATAATGGGATCTGACACCCTCTTCTGGTGCGTCTGAAGACAGCTACAGTGTACTTATGTATAATAATAAATCTTTGGACCGGAGTGAGCAGAGGTTCAAAAAAAAAAAAAAAGATGTTATATTTGCTGCTCTCACATACTTTGTCCAATGTTCATATTCTAGGTGAAAAGCACTGAAACTAAGAATCACTACTTCTAAATATGAATTATAGAGACCAGGATATAATACTATGAATGAAAAGATGTAATGGTACCAAACCTATCACTCAGCATACACTTATGGAATACTTTCCATGTAGTAACCACTGACAAACAGTAAATGTAAAGAGGCAGCAAAGATTGTTACTGTGTAGGAGCTATGGCTGTAGCTAGTGGCAGGGTTCTTAAGTAGCTGAGGCTGTGGGATTGCTCACAAAACATAAGACCAGTTAAGACAAAGTTTTGCTTTGTTGTTGTTGTTTTTTTTCATTTTTCTATGGGGAAGTAGGAAGATGGAGTGAAATAAATTAGAGGCAGTATTTCGATGGCCCTTGGAGGACAGCACAGCTCACCAGAAACTGGCGTCCAGGCTTCTGTTCTGTTTGTTATCTCACTCAACCTCTTTATCTGTAATCTAGTGCAGGGGAAGTGATCAGGGTCTGCAGAGATGCCTTGGTTTTTCGAGACAGGGTTTCTCTGTATAGCCCTGGCTGTCCTGGAAATCACTGTGTAGACCAGGCTGACCTCAAACTCAGAAATCTGCCTGTCTCTGCCTCCCAAGTGCTGGGATTAAAGGCATGTACCACCACTGCCTGGATGAGCACTAGCTCTTACAGAGTTCCTCGGTTGGGTTCCTAGCACAGAGTGACTCATAACCTTCTTTAATTCCAGATCTAGGGGATCCCATGCCCCCTCTGACCTCTACAGGTACCAAACACAAACATGGCACACTCAATACACATAAAATAAAAGAAATCTTAAATCAAACAGAAGAGACACCCTATCCCAACCCCATCCCATGCCCACCCCACCCCCACCCCAGGGTATGGGAAGGAGGGGGAGAGGGAGAGGGAGAGGGAAGGAGAAGGTTGAACATAAAGAGAGAAACAAACAATTGCTTTATGGTCCTGAAGAACCTCAGGTTTTACATCCCTATCCCATGATTTGTCAAATGAGCTATTTTCCTCATTCTTAAGGAGTGAGAAACTCTGTCTGAAGATCTGGAATTTAAATTCAAGCCTCTCTCTAAAGAAATTTCATTTGCAAGGCACTATATAAATGTAGCATTTAGAAATGTGGTTTCTCTAGTGCTTCTGGCCAAGGGCCAACCATACACTACAAAGTTAACCATGTAAGATGCGAAGTGTTTTGGATTTGTTTGTGTTTAGTTTCTGGGAACTTTTTTAAAAGTAGTAAATGCACACAACATTCTTTGTGTCCTATCTCAGTAGTTAGTCACTCATAAATCAAGGTGCCAATTCCTAGGAACTACAAAATGCTTTAGCTAGATTTAAAGATTCAAAAATAACCAGCCATTCTAACATATAATAAGCCTGGAAAAATCAAGGGTTCTTTGTTGCACGTAATTTTTTGCAGGCTAACTTACATGAGGAGCCCCAGGTCTTTGGTTCTGTTTTAGTGCTTACACAGACTGATAAATACAGTTCATTCACTGCTAGAACAATTTCTCTACTGTTCAGAGAGGATGTAGAATCTAAGCAAAAAATCCAGACCAAATGTCGTTACTAAACCGAAGTCATTTGTTATTTTAGAAACTTTTTCATTTGGAGAAAGTTATTTTCTTAGCTGAGATATTTGGAAGCCTAAGGTTTTTGGATTCTACATAAGCAACACGGTCACTATCTTTTCCTGTGTTGTTTAATAACATTTCCATATGAACCCAAAGGGACTGAATAATGAAAGCTCTCTTGTCTAGAGAATAATTTAGAAATTCTCATTTACCTTGGCGGAATAATGTCGCACATTTCAAACCCTTCTGGAAGTGCTTGGTTGGTTTGAGGCACTTGATAGGGCCTGGCCCTTGGTTTAAGTAGGGTAAAGCGAGAATGTTAAAGGAGACAGGCAGTCTTATGGGCTTGTATGGTTGGCAAGACTAGCTGTGATTGGGCACACCCCAGGGAGTCCCCAGACTAGTGCCAACGTTCTGGCTTTTAACTTCTTCTTTCTTTTGGAGACTTCAAGATCTATCATCAGCACCGTAAGGATAATAAGTCATTTTCACTTTGGCTAGAAAAGTAAACACCCTATTCCAGCACAAACGTGCCCAGGAGTGGGATTCGAGGTAAGGCGAATAGTGATGGCTCTTTCTGGAGAGCCTTTATTCGGCATTCCCTTCGACGCCCCCAGGCCCTCCTCCTGCTGGTGAGCCACACACATCCCATCCCTTTGCATGATTCTGGATGCCCTAGCTCTCCTCAAACCCTAACTGGTGGGCAGAGCCGTTGGGTCCTCTGGGGAAGGGCCTGGCGTCCCTGAGGAAGCCGCTGATGGGGGAGCTCAGAACTCAGCGGCCAAGGTTTTCTCAACGGGCAAATTCGGGTGGAGTGCAAACACGAGCACTCACTTCAGTTCTCTCTCACGCTCGTGGCGTCTGCAGACAGCAGGCACAGACAGACGTGCTTGGCACCACGCTGCTTGCCTGTGCAGCTCCCACGCGTGGGATTCCCGCCTTCGCTTCTGAGCCCGCCTCCCTCGGGCCTCGAACGCCCCGCCCCCTGCCACCTCCGCGTGTCTCATTGGCCAGGCCCTGAGCAAACTTCGGCTCTGGACTGGCGGCTGCGCAAGTCGCTCTGAGCAGTAGGGACATTTCCGCATTGGGGGGGGAAGGAGGGGGGAGGGGAGGTGTGTGGAGAAAGTGGGGGCCCCGGTGTCGGGAGGCGGCGGGCTGGAGGGTCACGGGCTGCGCACGCTGGCGCCGGGCTCCTGGTGTTGGCGTGTGACGGGAGCGGAGGGGAGGCCGCCTCGGACACGCTCTTGCAGCCTGGGAGACCTGATTCCAGGCCTGCAACTTCCCAGCCCTCGAAGGAATCGGTCGGTGGGTGTCGCTTAAGGGGCGGGCCGGGCTCCGAGCGACCTCCTGGTGGGGTCTTGCTCCGAAAGGCGTGGCCGGAGGCCGACCGTGGGGCGTGTTAGAGTGGGGGGCGGGCGGGCCGAGGGCGTGTCGGGAAGGGCCAGGCCTCCCCGGGGGGTCTTGGCGGCCAGGCCCCGGGGGAGGGAGGGGGCGAGCCGGGCCCTGGTGTGGAGCCTCTGCGTAGGGGAGGGCGGGCACTGGAGGCCGCCCGGGGCCAGCTGTCTGCCCAAGTGCAGAATTCGCAGCATCTCCGAGTCCAGTCTATTTATGGGCTGGAGAAAAGGTGGCGTTGCCCCTTCGCCGGCCTCCCCGCCTCCGGAGCCGCGCCGGGCGCCAGCAGCTCGCGGCTGGACGGCCGCCTGCGAGGGGCCTCGGGGTGCGGCCGGGGGCCTGCGGCAGTCCAGCCCTAGAGGGCGTGGAGACCAGAGGGCGGTGAAGCGGCTCTAGGTCCGCCTCTCCATTGATGAAATTTAAGTTCGTCTGGTTTTACCTTTTCCGGAGTCTCCAGTCGTCCCTAGTCGGTGTGGGGATCGCTGAGTAGCCTGGAGTTCCCTCCCGAGCTGAGTCGGTCCCACCAAGTTTCCGTCTTCAGGATTTTTCTTTTTAAAGAGTAGTTTTTTGTTTTTGTTTTTTCCTCCGAATTCTTCCTTAAGTAGTTAAACATCGGAGGAGAAAGAACACTTCGGTTGTTGCAGGGAAGGGAGAGAGACCTTTCTTACAACGCAGATTCTAGAAACTGAAAATTATAAGCCAGATTATTTTAATAAAAATCCTAAAATGTCGAGATTTGTACAAGGTAAGACATTTTGCTTTCTGTCTCTTGGCTGCTTCGTCCGATTTTGGATATTGGTAGTCTCTAGGTAAGTGGGTAGTTTGGAACTGGAAATGTTCCCTTGTGATACCGTTTGCCAGACCTTTTTGGTTAAATTGGTATTTGAACTGCTTTGCGCCACTTGCTGGGTTGGCATTTCATATACGTGTTTGTATGCCTCTGTTCCCTGCAGGGGTTAGTTCTACCTTCTAAAATCAGTTTGAATAGTATTCTAACATCGTGGATAGTAACTGTAATAATCAAAACAGGATTTTGACTGCTGATTAATTCTTGTTCCCTTCTTGCAGGCGATGATAAGTTAGTTATCTTTGTGGGACGAGGAAACCCAGAGGGCTAGGGGCAGGCAGATGCGTTTGTCAAGACTAGTAGGAAGCTTTACCGTTCTATTCTGTGTGTACGTGGATTGAGTCTCAGAGTCATTTGTTGCGAAATCAGGAGTAGTTTGTAGACACTGGAGGTCATTCCAGTCAGAGAAATGACTTTGCTGCAGTGCTGTTTGCTTTTTCCTTTTTTTTTTTTTTAATATAGAAAGATTATGCTTTCTTTAAATTTGAAAAGTACCATCCAAATCTGTATGTGTGTAAAGAAGGCATTTAGCAATTAGCAAATACCCCTCAACCAAGCTGTAGCATTGCAATCGGGTGCTTCCTTAAACGTCTGTCACAAAACTGTATAGTTGGCCTCTAGATATATAAGAAACTTTTCCTTCCAGACCCCAGTGTGTGAAAGCTTCAGCCATCTTGCTTAATACAACTAGTGAAGTTTGCAACCACTTTATGTGATTCTCAGTAACTGTACATGTACCTTTCCCCCTTTTCTTTTAAACTTATGCTAGGGATGTCCTGGAAATGAAAATGCTATACAGGGTTATGCCCCACTTTATTAAGTTTTGCATAATAGATTAAAGGAATCTGCCTTCATTATTACGGAAACAGATGGGACCGCTCTGCCTATCTGCCTTCAGCACTAAGCTCAGAAATGTCATTTTGTCATTATGTTTAAAGTTGGTGTTATACTTGATATGAAGCTAGATATGCTAGATCGCCTCTTATGTTCTGATTTAATAAACATCTCAAGATCAGGAAGGCAGGGATAACTTAGAATTTACTGGTCTTGTAAGTACCACAAAACCGGTGTTTTCTAAGAATATGCTAGAGAAAAGTAAACAAATTTCTTTTCTTAGGAATTAAAAAAAATATTAAACTCAAAGTAATCCATGTAGTTTAGTATTTTAGGATCACTTACAGAGTTGATGTACATTTACAGCTTTTCTGTGGCTGTGATCTTCAGATTTCTAAATCAAGAATACGTAAGTGACTGTGGACATTGCTGCCCACTTTTTAAAGCCCATTATTTTAAAGTACTTCTGCAGTTTTCAAAATATTGCACAAGTGTCAAAATGAAATTAACATAATTGCATTAACTAAACTATAAACTGATTCCTATTTCCATGATGCAATTCAAGATGCCACATTTGATTTATTTACTTTCCACTTTTACTCAAAATAGTAGTTTTCCTTTTAAACAGGCAGTTTTGCACAAAAAGATGATACTCTCTCCAAATATGTTTAACTCAGTCATGGAATTTATCATTGCATACTTTTTGTATTTAAATATGAACTCTTATGTGCTTACCTTGGTTACTGTTAGAAATGATAAAACTAATTGGCTAATTTCAGAGTTGTCTACATGTCTCAGTTTTCAAGAATAAGAGTTGGGAGCTTCTTTTTCTCTTTTTTTAAAAGCAGTCCAGTGCTGATCCTCCCCTCCTACAGAAGTGCCTGATGCTCCTTTCCACTCATGTACACTGCCTCTGCTGCTTCACAGGGAAAGTGTTAACAAACGTAGCTACTTCACGTATTGCCTCATTTAATACTTCTGAGCCCTAAGAAGTATTTTACAGCTGATGAAGATGTCCAAAGATGAGCTGGGGAGAAGTCCTAGAACTCCTGAGTTGTTTACAACTCCTGTCCTTTCCAACACCTTTTGTTGAAAGGTTAAAATTTTAGGCATGGCCTATTCTCCAAATAGATTACCATTTTCTATAGACAAAGATAATACATCCCTGGGAAAAACACAGTGTCTTGAAAGTAAATGTTCTAAAAGAATTTGTCACAGGTAGCAAATGCCCACAACCTAAAATGTTCTATATGCTTTTTAGTAGGTTAGCTTACCCTATGTTTTCGGCTGTAGGTTTTTATGACATATCTTAAATTACATAAATACTGAGAAACACAAAAGGGCATGGACTTAAATTTGACTCCTGTTACTAAAAAGTGATTTTTAGACACTTTTCTGAACTTTAGGTTCTCCCTGTGTAGGATTTGGAAATTAGACTGAGAATATAATTTAGTGATGACATGCATGGTTATCATGGGAGAAGCGTTGGATTCCACCTCCGGTCTCCGCTGCCTCCACTGGGTCTTACTGCTTATGCCTCAGGGTCATTGAGAAGTTGAAGTGAGGTGCTGTATTAAGTGACTTAGCTGGGTAAATACTCTGTGGCCATTAACTTTTATTCTTTCCTAAAATAATGATGGCTTTCAGATAGCATTGCTGCTCAACATGCCGTCAACAGAAATACAAATAGTTTTTGATTTTCATATTCAGATTTAATATTTAGTCTGGTTACTTGAAAGTTGATATATTTTAAAGAAAATTACTAAACAGCGGAGGGGAGGGGAGGGCAAGGTAAAGCTTGGATAGTAGTGGGGTAAATACAAGTTACAGTTTAAACGTTCAGTTAACAACTTTTTTTTTGAATGTTCATTGTATGCCTTTCACTATATTCCTTTTTTCCTTACAGTGGATACTCAGGGATCTGTAGATCTGGGTGTTACGAACTATGCATTGGAGATCATTCTTTTTGGGCAATATGAAACATAAGATTGCTATGCTTGGCTTGGCTCCAAATCCAAGCACTACTGTTATAAGAATGCTGGGTATCTTCTTCCTCAGCCATTTAGATCATAAGAAGTTAGTTGGAAATTTTTGGTTAGTAAAAACACTTAATACTGTAGAGAGGTAAGTTGTCTGTGTAGGAGTGAGTTGTCAGTATAGAATTACTGGGCCCGTAAAGGCATAAGTTCTGCATATCTGTGGAAGCCTATGTTCTTCAGGAGCCTAGTGGTACTTTTCACGAAGCATGATATGAGCTGCCATGTTCTTTTGCCTACCCATGAAACTGTCTCACTCTGGCTTTCTCAGCCACTAGGATTATTCAGTGCCTGCACTTTTCTACATAAATGAGCACTACCTCTTTCTTACCCGTCATATTTGTGGGTAGCATCAGCAGCAGTTATAGGGTTTTGCTAGGTTTGTCATCAGATGCCCTTTGGAATTTTTCTTTTAAAAAGTTGTGAGAACTGTCTTCCTAAATGTTTGGAAATTTATAATGGTGAAGAGACTGATGCTGTATAGGCAACCAGCTAAGGCTAGGCTATTTGCTTAACACTGTAATTCTGGAAGTATTTTCACAACTTTAAATATGCCATTATCTATCTAACTGTGTAAAACTATCCCGTATCCTTAAAAACTATACTATATAGTATATATTTAATATAATATTATATTTCAAGGAAAGCCATATAAATAAATCTGCATTGCTTAAAATATATTTGTGGCCTGTCAACTTCCCATTTGTTGGATTTTTTTTTTGACTCTTGGTGATTCCTGTTGTTATGTGTCAGCTGGTCAACAAAAATCACTGAGCTAATTATAACTGAAAGGGTCTGAGGTGAATACAAGGATGAGCAGCATTCTGGGCCTTGGTTGCTTCAGTGTAGTTCTTCTCAAATCCTGAAACCTGTTGCTTATCACTGGAATGATTAACATTTTTCCCAGAAAGATTGTGGTATGGATTTAAGTCAGGAGGAGTACTAAAAGTAATGGCTAAAGCACATTCCTTAAAGCTGTAGACTAGAGTTTATGATGCTGCTAGAGGGTGGCTGTATAAATTTAGTTCAATTCAGTCATAGTTGTAAATATTTAGGAAATTCAAGCAGAAGAATTGGTCTGATAAAGTTTGGCTGTCTTTCATTTCTGCAGTTAAATTTCCCTTACTGAGCCTTTCTTCTAAGATTGATGATTTTAATTTATGAAGGATTACTGAGGAAAAAAATTAACAAAGAATATTAGGACATAGATATTAATGGGTACACTTCTTGGAAGCATCTTTTTATTTTTTTGTTTGTTTGTTTGTTTTTTAAGATCTATTTATTATATGTAAGTACACTGTAGCTGTACACCCCAGAAGAGGGCATCTGATCTCATTACGGATGGTTATGAGCCACCGTGTGGTTGCTGGGATTTGAATTCAGGACCTTTAGAAGAGCAGTCAGTGCTCTTAACTGCTGAGCCATCTCTCCAGCCCTGCTTGTTTGTTTCAGGATAAAGTTTCTCAGTGTTACAGTGCTGGCTGTCCTGGAACTCTGCAAACCAGGCTGGCCTCGAACTCTCAGAGATCTGCCTGCATCTGCTTCCCCAGTGCTGGAATTAAAGGAGTGTACCAGCAAACCAGGCTGGAAGCATCTTTTTTTAAAATCCTGAAGATACACTGAAAAGTTTCTGAAATAGAGTTTTTCTTAAAATACCACTTCACAGAAACCATTGTATGTGTGCATGTGTTTGTTTATTCAGAGATGAATTGTAGCCAACTTAAAATAATGGGAAAACTGGTGATAGGAATATAATTTGGCCTGATAATAAAAATGTTTTAAAGAAATGATCAAGATACTGGAGGTTTTCACTTTCCACCAAGCCTTTTTTTTTTCTTGGTACTTTTTGTACAAATGCAGGTATTATGAGTTTTCAGAAGTCTGGAAAGTTAATACCAGTAAGTATTTGGAAGTTAACCTCTCTTATTGATGAAAATGAATAAAAGACGTATTAACTTCCTATAATGTTATTCATCCCAAAATTATTTGTACAGTAGAAAAAATGGTGGTTTTACCTCTTCATTTATGCTATTGGAATACATTCAAACCATGTTAGACTATGTTTATATGGGGATACTCAGATTTAAAATGAATGAAGAAGGGTAGCTGGTTTAAGGCCTTTGATAGTGTAGGATTCTGTAAAAACTGGAGGCTTTGTAAAGACTATGGCACTTTAAAAACAACCTATAATTTCTTTCCTAAAATATTCAATTTGGACTTGGAGAAATAGTATTTGAATTGTGAACATTTTGGTCTTAGTAAATTCCCAGACATAGTCACTATTAATTGAAACACTATTTCTTAGATCTCTAAAATTCTATCAGACATGTATTTTCTATTAACAACTCACTTAATTCTGTGAAGTTGGCTTGCTAAACCATCACAAGAAATTAAACTTTGTCGTTTTTCATGGAACAACTTTGTGTGTAAAAACTATAATAATGTTGCATTTAAAAACTGTTTCCAGGCTCTCTTGATTGGTGATACAGGCATCTCATTTAGCTTGTGGTGAAGTAATTGTCTAGGGCTCCAGTTCTGCCTCTGCCAATAGTTGCCATTGTTTATTTTTCTCAGTTATGGCCAAGAGAAATTGGTTGCAACTCCTTCCTCCTCCAACCATTTCAATAATCAAGGGTTGTTTCTGAAAACCATAGAGAAGCAAGCTATGTTGTCTTACTTAGCTTAAAGAACACAATGTTTCATTTCCCCCAAATGTTCCTAGATGTTTGTTGTTGATTTTTTATGTAAATCATGAGTTTCCTATTCCTTTGTGATTTTGCTTGAATCTTAAAAAGCAAAATTCATTGTATTCATAGACTTGAAATAGTCATGTTTGCTTAGTCTACCATTTACTTGCTAGTCACCAAATTATAAGAGAAGTAACCAGGGTACCAAACAACAAGGCCTGAGGACCACTTAGGAAAATCATCCTCTCTGGACTCATTTCTTCATTCTCAAAGTAAGGAGTTGGACTCCCTGACCTTAAAGGCCTTTCCAGGCTTAAAAGTGTATCAAAGTATACATACATCAAGATACAGGACAGGGCTGCTAGATAACTTTTGGTCCTTGGTGGCTTTATGTTACACTGCTTCCCCTTCTCAACAAAGGAGTATAGTAGGCCCCTTGGCATGACTTTCTTCTCAGCTATTAAACCTCAAAAAAGTGATATTATTTAACAAAGTTACTTTGTATGTGACATTTCTTCTCTGAGATTTTAACAAGTCTTCTTAGACTAGACATGTTTGTAATGTAACACTTGCTTAATATGTATAAAAACATTGGATTCAATTCCAAGCACTATCAAAAGAAATAGACTATATTATATGAGAACAAGGTTAATTTTATTGAGAAGTCTAGTTTATGTGTACTCTACCAGTTTTTATATAGAGAGCAGCAATATATGATTAGCAAAGTTCTTGATTATTTGCATAGTAGTACTGCCACATCTGATTGCCTTTCATTTTGTCACAACCATTTATTGTCTAGGAGTACAGCTCAAAGTATTGCCTATTAGGAACAAAGCCCCGGGTTAGCTCTCTGGCAGGCATCACCCCAAGTATTTATTAAACATTCATATGGATCCTCCCGCCCCCTACTGAGGAACACATTTCTATAAAGTTCTTTGTCAAGCTATATAGTTGTATGTCACTATTCAGAGTCATATTATGTTTCATGCTTAAATCAGCTGGAAGGAGTTAGACTAATCTGGGCTGGGTGCCATCTCAGAACAATCATGGCCTTGAGGTGTAGAATTGGAGACAATAAGAACCAGGAACGTGGCTGCAATAAACATTAAAATAAATAAAATATTACCAAAGCAATACTGGCGGTGTTTGTTTATGAGAAATGCATTTTCTCTCTACCCCAAAATTGTTGAGTTAGCATGATAGGATCTTGCCCTGGAATCAGTGTTTTAAATAGCTCTCCAGGTTATTTATATGCAAATTAAAGTTTTAGAAGGACTCACCTAGAAGTCACAGAGTAGGAAATTGCAGCTTTTATGAACTTTGTAGCACTTTTACTACCTTCAGCCATCCAAAAATGTACCTTAATCTGGTTTAAGATATTCCTAGATCATGGTCCAGATGACTCAGGAGTTAAGAGTACTTGTGGCTCATGCAAGGACCCAGGCTTAGTTCCCAGCACTCACATGGTAGCTTACAACCATCTGTAACTCCAGTTCTAGGGAATGTGATGCCCTCTTCTGGCTTCTGTAGGCATGTACATTGTACATATACATGCAGCCAAAACACTCATACGCATAAAATAAATGTATGAAAATGTAAGAAAAAGTAAACTTCTGGATCATGAATTTGTATTTACTTCAGTAGACTGTGAAAAATTCATCAAATAAGGAAGGCATAATATAGAAATGGGGATCAGGTCATACCTCTTGGCATCACAAGTGTTAGGCAGGTTGGTTAGAAGACCATTTTCCTCCAGAACAGAAAATGAAGATACTGAGGAAAATTAAGGTAGTATTGAAAATAGAGAGAATGGAATTGTAATGATCCAAATAAGCAGTTTGTAACTGAGGAGCCAACCTTGTGACTGTACCTTTAGTCTGGATGATTAAATGATGTGAATGTTGAAGGGAGCAGGGAAGGCAAGAAGAGTACCTTAGTTTGGATAATGATTTCTGTTTTAGATAAAGTTGAGTTTGAGGTAGCCTGAGTATTCAGGTCTAAAAGATCTAGAAAGTAGTAGAGAAGGTAGGATCTAGATGAGAGGTACATATTTAAAAGCTACCAATAAGAGCATAAGAGACAGCTCAGTGGGTAAAGGTGCTTGGTACCAAGTCCATGGATGCACATAGTGGGAGAGGACTGGTTCCACAAATTGTCTTCTGACTTCCATCCTTCAACTTCAAGAATGATGAGGGATGAATTAAGAGAAAGAAAATGGTCTAGAGACAGTCTTTAGGGAACTCAGTTGGAGAAAGAAGGAGCCACTTGTGGGAACTGAGGCATGATCACAAAGATGTCATATTTCTGGGTGATAGAGCCGAATTGACCTCAGAACCTCTGGAAGAGCAGTCAGTGCTCTCGACCTCTGAGCCATCTCTCCAGCCCCTAAAGAAGAGCTTTTTAAGGAAGTGTTTTCACAAGTGAATTTGAAGGGCAGCAATGAAAGTCCAGAACATGTTTAGCTTGAGTTGGTATGTCTAATCAGTATATACTTGAACTTCATTCATAGTTGTATCCAGTTGTGATGACATTCTGGGATTTTTTATGTTTTTGTTTTTAATCCCTTTAATTTGAATACTTGGGCGATAGAGGCTGGTAGGTCTCTAGGCCTGCTTGGTCTACAGAGTGAGGTCCAGGACACCCAAGGCCATGTAGAAAGATGCCATCCAAAAAGAAAAAAAAAATAGATATTTTGACTGCTGAGATGGAATCAGTAGTCAGGTGGAGTAGGGATGGTTCTTCACCTTTTGCTGCTCCTGTTTTCCTGGTGTCTACTATATGGCCTCTACATTATGCTTATGAACTGTTTGCTTCCTAATTTACTTTCAGTCCGAAGTAGTGAAGGATCAATTCTGTTTGCTAAGAAGTGGGAGGACACTATTTACGAGGTTGGAAATCCTGCATTATTCAAGGGATTCTTTAATTGACCTTCCTTTAGAAACCCAGTTGCCACTGCAACTCAAGTGTAACTTGAGAATGTTAAATCCAAGAAAAGTCCTGCAGTTTGTACTTATACCTTCCAGAAATTCCAGGCCTTCCTTTTAAAAATTGGGGTGAATAAGTAACTAATTGACAAGGAAAAAATGGGTTTTAGATCTGTGTCTTCTGGTCTTTGCTGAAGCATGTAAGATGACTTCTTGTTGAACCAACCACCCTTCCATCCTATTAATTTAATTTCCTTTTTAAACAGGATCTCACTATGAAATTCAAGCTGGCTTCGAACTTTGAGTCCTTCTGCCTAGTCATTTGAGTGCTGGGGTTTCAGGTGTATGTCACTATGCCCAGCTGTTTTTGTATTCTTAGAACTCCATCCTTACTTCTTAATCATTAAAAATGTGATTTTATAGTAGTGCTTTGTCCAGTAGAATAAAACGACAGCAGAATGGAGTAAAAGAGGGTAATGAGTTTATTACCATGTCCTTGTAGAAGCTTATTATATATTTGTAAACTGGATAGAAGGGATAAAAATTATTCTCTCTGTGCATCCAGAACTTATCAAAGACATGGGAGAAATAAAAGTTAGAGATTTTTTTTTTATAACTCAAAATTGAATCTATGTTTGGAATTTTTTGAGGATATGTCTGAAGGTTGGACTTACTAAGTTGGCAAAAATCTAAGAATATCTTTTAGCCAGCCTTTCCTAGTTTGGCTTTAATAGGGAGAATGACTGACATGATTCTGAATACTTTCACCTTGAACCTTGTTATTGAATAGGTAGGCTGTTCTGGACAGGGAGCCTTGAAAGTTATTGTTTACAATTTTTCTTGTGTAGCTAAATCTCAAATAGCTACGTAGACCAGGCTGGCCTTGAACTCAGAAATCCACCTACCTCTGCCTCCCAAAGGCTGGGATTAAAGGCATGCACCACCACTGCCCTACAATTCATGTTTTTAAATGCATGCCTTTTTCTTCCTCTGTATTTAGAATTTTCTTCCAAATTACTTATCAACTGTTGTGAGAATTGAATATAGTAGAATTTCTTATTTCTCTTTGCTTTAGATTGTGGATGCATCTGACTAGTTGCTTTAAGTTTCTTCTTGATTTCTCTGCCATAATGTACACTGTAAACTAACATAAATTCGTTTTCCCATTAAGGTTTCTTTTTGCCAAGCTGTTTTAATACAACAACCAAAGTGAAACAAAAATCCTGTTTTGTGGAAAATATAGTCCTGTCTGTCTAGAGTTATCTCTGGAATTGTGAAAACATGTTACCCCTATTTCCAGTAAAGTCATGGGCTTTGATTTTTACCAACAAAAGTAATTGTAGAACTGAGCAGTGTATACTATTGCTGGTTTTCAGGCACTGTGTGGGTCCTGACCCTACTAACTCAGCAGTAAGGACAGGCTCCCAGTCCTTACTGCTTGTTGGTTCTATTCTCAGGTATTTTCTCCATAAACTGGAGGAAATTTAGGCCAATCCATAAACAAAACTAAACAAACAAGAACAGCTTGTTCCTTACATTTCTACCATTATGATCTATTTTCTGGTTCATCATACCAAAACTGCTTTTAACTTTCCCTGTTCATTTACTAAAGACGGGCCCATCTCCAAGTGAATAAAGATTTTCCCTTGAGGATTACTTCCAAAGGCCCACCCCAGCCTGCCACACTCATCTACTCCAGTCACATCCAAAATATCGGGGATAAAATCCTGATTAAGGATAAGAGGCAATAAGGATTCACAAGTTCTGTGCCTCCTGGATATTCAGACAGTCGCTGGTATCTCCTAACTCAGACGTGTTCCAGATCAGTCTTTCCAGTCATCAACCTGCCCTCATAATTAGGCATAAAGGTACCCCAAGAAATGATTCGTAAATGGCTAAGATTGGACCTTGTTTCCTGGCCAACACAATGTTACCAACCTATCCAAGTTTACTACCAAGCTGTCCATAACTTGGAA
>NW_022196905.1:9829685-9850280 GCF_008632895.1 Mastomys coucha
GTGGTGGTGGTGGTGGTTTCTTTTGTTTGTTGTAGGCTGGATTGAATATAGGTCTTCAGATATACTAAGCACATACACTACCACTGAACTAAACCTACAGTTTAATGGCAATTACACTGTAGTGGCAATTTAAAACAAAAATGCCAAAGCTTTTCAACTTTTCATAGAAGCCACCCTCTTTTCTGAACCTTGTCTCTGTCTCTGTCTCTTTGTCTGTGTCTGTCTGTCTGTCTTTCTCTCTCTCTCTCTCTCTCTCTCTCTCTCTCTCTCTCTCTCTTTCTCTCTCTCTTTCTTTCTCTCATCCCCCTTCCTTCTCTTTTTCTCCCCTCCTCCCAGCTTTTTAGGAAAGAGGTGTAAGTTGCCTTAAATGGCACAGAAATGCCTATTGCAGGGAATAGCATTTCAATATTTTTGTGTCTTAATCATGATAGAAAACCACCATGTAGCATTTAGATAAAGCCCCATCTGGGTATGAGTAAGACCCAAAACTTTTGAAATACAAACCAATGTTTCTGATCAGTTTGGGGCTTTGCTCTGGGGTGAAGGGCATCTGGTCTCTTTGAGGACTCTAAAATGGATAAAAGCGATGTTTCTCTCTACTTTAAGGTCCTGGTACTGGTCTCTACTTAGGATCTCTTGAGTATATATGCCATGATGCAACATCAAAGATTAAAAATCATGAATTTTTTACTCTATACTCTCTGGCCCTAAACACAAGCTTGGTGGAGGAAAATTTTGGCTGAAGTATAAAAGTTTAACCTCAAATACCACTCTACAACTAGACCTATTTTGTAGAAATCAAAGGAAGAGCTCTAAAGGCTCTAAAGGCCTGATGTACAGGCTTCTGCCACTCTGTACCAAGATTGGAGGCCATACAAAGAAAACTAAGCTCTAAAGGACACACTAAAAGTAAAGTTTCCTGCCATATATCCACTTCTCTGCTTATAGCACTCCCCCTGGAAACAATACTTGGTTGAACTTTCAGGGGCAATTAAAATTCATGGTTCTTTTTTAACCAAAGACCCTTTACAAAACAAGAAAAATTTGAAAGCTTCACCAAGCGAATCCCCAAACATTACCAACTAACTGGTGCGGATAGGACATATCTAAGTCTGTTTCCTGTCGGTTTTCTTTGTCTTATGGGAACTTCCAAAAAGCCTGATTTTTCTCCTGTGTCCTAACAGGTCTTTATGCTACTTTTCAAATGGGTAAAACTGTTCCTTTCTCTAGGCCTACTGCTTTCTTACTGCCCAGAGATTATCCCTAAAACTTACCCAAATAATTATAGTAGCCTAGGAACTTTCAATAATACAGAGCCTCAGGCTCCACAGACTTAGCTGTTGAGCCAGCCTTCTCAGTGTTAAACAACGGAGACCTGGAAAATACACACTCACATGACTGACCAGTTAAAGGTACTGAAGACAAATTGACAAAAGATATTTTACAGCCTTCCCAAGTCAAATTTGGTCACTCCAATAACAGAGATAGAAACTTCTTTGTTAATGTTTGCCTCATATGTGTTTATATTTGTTTTCATGTAATTATATGTCATTCTATGTTAAGACAACATAAAACTCAGTCGACCCTCAGAATTTCCCATAGTAGTTGAGTAAAACACTTGTGGCTACTTAAATCAATATACCAACCAACAGTAGCAGTGAAACTATCTAGGTAAGCTTGCTCCTTGTTGTTGTGTAAGATAAAGATGGCTATCATAGGTCTTAAGATAATAACAACTATCATATTTTAAGGCAAATTAATGACAACCATTGCCTATCTACCTATGATCTCATCTTTGAAAACAGGCTTTTCAAGTTTCTTATCATATAGGCTTTAAAAAAAAGAGAGAAGGATCACGTAAAACGCAGTCTGGTTCCTGCTCAGCTTACTTAAAACTTTTTAACAATCTGGCTAGGCTCTCTGTGTCTTTAAAAAATAAAAACTAATATGCTTTATATTGAGTATTTAAAAGTACAGATTTAGATTAAGAATGGCTATAAAAGATGACATGATCAGCAGTCTCAAATACATTTACAAATAATACAAATATTTGATATTTTTTAAAAATATCTGAGCTGGGCAGTGGTGCCGCACGTCTTTAATCCCAGCCCTTGGGAGGCAGAGGCAGGTGGATTTCTGAGTTCGAGGCCAGCCTGGGCTACAGAGTGAGTTCCAGGACAGCCAGGGCTACACAGAGAAACCCTGTCTCAAAAAACCAGAAAAAAAAAAAAAACAAAAAACTGTATATCTGGCTGTTAGGATATGTATATATATAATCTACAAGTGTTTCTGATTTTATAAAGTTTATACAATTCCAGATTGGATTATAATCAGATGGTCATATTAATTAAAACTGTCAATTTAGCCCATATTCATTTTAACTAATAATGTAAAATTTTAAAACAGTCTCTGTTGAAATGTTATTTGATTGATTGTTGTGTCAGCTCTGATTCTGTGAGCAGTCTAAATAAGACTTTTGCTTAGAAAATAAAATAGCTCTAAAGGCATGATGGCTTCTGCTCCAGGGTTCAACTCCCCATGGACAGTTGCTGTCATCTGGAAAATAATCTTCTAGGCTATTCTTAAAATTAAAATGGAGAAAGTTACTTGGCTCCATGCTTTCAGCTTTCTTTTCTTTTTTTATGTCTTTTGGTTTTCTGAGAAAGGGTTTCTCTGTAGCCCTGGCTGTCCTTGAACTAAAGAAGATCCATCTTCCTCTGCCTCCCTGTGGGATTCAAGGCATGAACCACCACTGCACAGCTGCTTTCTGCTTTCTTTATATTATCTTGAATTATTCTTTAAATAATATCTCAAAAGGATTTTAAATTTTATCAAATAATTTTAAGAGTTTATACTGAAGTATTAGGCTTAGGTTTACTTAAGAAAAATGTTTTTGCCAAGCTCTGTTATACAATTAAATTTTAAAGCAAGGTTTGTTTTTCACCTCTTAGTAACTGACCTTTTGGGTCTCCACTAACTGTACTTGAAGACTTATACTAATAAGAATAAAGAGAGACCAAAAGAGGCAGCTAGTATTTTGGCCCTTGCCCCCAGTTCATCTGTGCTGGATGATGGTAACACTTCTCACCTACCGCTCTGGTGGCTCATCTTTCTGCCTGATCCAAAGATTGCACTCAAAACCACTGTACACTTTGTATACAAATAGGAAGGTCAAAACAAAAGAAAAGTCTCCAGTTCTTCCAAGGGAAACCACATAGTCAGCAAGGCTTTTACCCTTACTAGCTGATAACACAGATGATAAAGAAAAACTAAAGGAGTTAAGGGCTCCTCCCAGGTAACTCCTGGACCAGATCCTTGCCTACCTTTAAAAAGAAAAAAGAAAAAGTTAATTTGGGGCTATGTAAATGTAAATATACATGTGCTTATAAATACCCAGCAGAAAAGTAGAAACCAAAAAAAAAAAATTAATTATTAGTAATAATACAAAAACTAGACTTTAAAAGAGAGAGAGTAGTTCAGGTCTTATATAGGTCTTCACATTAAGTCCTATATGTGGGCTACTAGCATTCCAGATAACTGGCTGTAACTGTAATACAAAGATTCTATTTATTTGAATAGTATTTATATGAATCTATTTAGATAGATTTTTATTCACTGATAATCTTTATCATTTATTCAGTGATAAGTCTTTTTTAAGCTTCTATACTAGGATTTTCTAGAAGAACACAAGTGATAGAATGAAGTATTATATTTTAAATATAGTATATATACATATATATATGTATATATGTATATATACATATATATATGTATATATGATTTGTTAGACTGGTTTACAGGCTGTGGTCTAGCTAGTCCAATAATGGCTATATCCCAACAGCAAGTTCAAGAGTCTGATAGTTGTTCAGTCCATAAAACTGGATGTCTCAGGTAGTCTTCAGTGTACTCTGGAATTCCACAGACGTAGGCTCTTAATGGGAGTGAATGAATGAACTTGACAATGAGAGTGAGGGCAGGCAGGCAGAGGGCATGTCCTTTATATAGGCTGCCAGTAGAAGATGTACAGATTAAAAGTGAATCTACCCACCTCAGAGATCCAGGTTACAGGTGGGTCTTCCTACTTCAGATAATCTAATGAAGCAAAATCCCTCAGAGGTGTACCTAGCCTCTTGGGTTTTAGTTAAGCCAAATGTTGTCAAGTTGACAGCCAAGGACAGCCATCACTCTTTGTTTAGCATACTTCCATCTTGTTATAAAGCAAAGGCCAACAAGTTCTCAGACTTTGGTCCCTCTTGACTTTGACTAATCTGGAAATAACAAAATTCGTAAGTTTTCTTGTTGCTGACTGATATTAATCAGTGACTTTATATTTTTTTATTTAAGATCTTAGCAAAGCTATGTCTCAAGATGGTGCTTCTCAGTTCCAAGAGGTCATTCTCCAAGAACTAGAATTATCTGTGAAGAAAGAATTAGAAAAAATACTTACCACAGCGACCTCACATGAGTTTGAGGTAAGGATTTAATAATGTCTTTTGATTTGTGTGTCAACATGCATAATTGCTGCCAGTGGTGATTTTCCAGCCTGAAATGAGCACAGGATGTAACATCAGAAGTTAGCACTGTTGAACAGTCACAGATCATTAATATTTGTTCGTAGTAAAGCTACTTTCTTTTTTTCTTTTTAAGCTGAAAAAATTTCCCAAGTCCCCAAAAGAGTATGGACAAGATTACACTTTATTTTGTGTTTCAGTATCATCGGGTAGAGAGATGGTTCCCATGTCTAGTAGGATCTGTAAGGAGTTAGTCTACCATCCATGTCCTCTCAATGCCTTTTGCCCATAGCCAGTTAGCAGAACTGGGTTATAGCTATCAGTTTTCCAAAACTGAGAAGCTTTACTTTTCTGTTAGCACATTATCTTTTATTTTTCAATTCAGTTTGTACTTTTACTGTGTTGAGGTTAGTTATGTTCTATTCCCTTTTTGTTCTTTTGGTGACAATTTATTTGCACTCAGAAGTAGTGAAAGATATTGGAATGTAATAAAGAGCATGCTGAATTTCATAGAGACTAAAATTGTTAAGGGTACATGACAACTGACCAGCAGGTGAGAGTGGAGGGTTTGGCTTGTTAAAAGACTCCTTTAAATACAGTCCCTTTTCACTTTTCTACTTCCATTTCAAACAGGCCTTAAAAATTTGCCCTACTCTAGAGTCTGACAATATAAGAATTTCACTTAAAGGTATTTTTAAAGTAATAGCTTGCATCTAGTTTTACTATGTATTAAACACTTTCTTCTGTTTTCATAGCACACTAAAAAAGATCTTGATGGATTTCGGAAGCTATTTCATAGATTTTTGCAAGAAAAGGGACCATCTGTAGACTGGGGTAAAATCCAGAGACCTCCAGAAGATTCGGTAAGTTTTAGGTGAAGCTTAAGAAACAAGGTAATTTGGGATGTTGGTTTTACTTTGTAGGTGAGTCGTAAGGATGTAATAGAACCTTCCTAGCAAACATACTGATTTCAGTTTGTGGTCCTTCATGTTGGATGCGGAGGTAGCTGGTCTTCAGCTTAAAGTCTGATCTCTCTGCAGCACTGTGTTTTCACACATTGTAATCAGTATACAGTCTACTTTAGTACAGAGCATACCAAAAGGATTCCATGCTGTCCTCTCTTCCAACCATTAGATTTCTTACTGCTTTAAACCTTGTTCAGGCACTTACCCAGACTTTAAAGCTTTCTCCGTGCTTTCAGGCCATTTCTGTAACCCTATCTGCCTCTCCCAACCAGCTCAGCATGCCTTTGTGTTTCTTCCTCCCCGGCTTCTAGAGTTCTGCATATTTAAATGGTATGGGATCCTCCCCTAGCCAAAATCCTCTGTGCTATGGAGGCATAGCCCCCCCCATGCCTGCTAGCAGAAAACCCCGCTGAGGAGGGGTCAAGGGTAGTATTAGGTGTTTAAATCTGAGCTCAACTACTTTCTTTTGTGTAAATGAGAACAGTACCAGGTGTTTGTATTTCACAAGTTGTTAAGATGATATGTGTAAAAATAGATTATCTTACTTGAAGCTTTGTATAAACTTGATGTTTTTGCCATGTGTAGTGTTCATTTCTTATGTGTCTATAATCTTGCTTTATTAACAATTTTAAAATATAATTCAATGCAACTGACATCTGGTCCCAGTGTACCAGAGTTTGCTGGGGCTCAGGTCTGCTCACTCTGCCCATCTATAGCATTTTAAGCCAATGGAGTCAACAATTAGATTTTTTTTTCCTAATGAGAAAGTCATAAATAAGTTCCTGCTTAGATATATTCTTATTCCCACATGTAGAAAAGTACCTACATTTTTAAATTTTAGACCATTTTCTTTATTTAAAAAGAAAAGAAAACAAACAAAGCCTCTCATTACTTGTCTGGAGTACAGTATATTATTAGTAACACTGAAGTCAAAATTTTTCTTGCTGGGTTGGCGACATAACTCAACAGGAAATGGACTAGTGCTTGCCATGTAGGTCTAAAGACCTGAGCTCAGGTCCTAGAACCCATATTAGAAAGAAAGAATGAATCCTAAATGTTCTCTTCTGCCCTCTACACATGTGTAACTTGCATACACACACACAAATACCTAAATATAATAAAACAATTTTAAAAATTCCTCTATAATGTCAATTATAATGGGAGGGCTCCCTTATTTTGGTCTTTGTTTTACTTGTCCCTGGCACATTATTTATTATGATTTATTTCTTTGTAATTACATAGCAGAATTAATATTTTCTTTGCCAAATAAATGAGAGAAGTTTTCTAGATAGGCATGTTTTTTAAAAAAGAACTAAATATAGATTCATCCAGTTTTTAAAAATATTTGGGAATGAACTTAACACAATGATAGATTTAGTCACTCTAAGGACTTGGAGTTTTTGCCTTGGAATTATTCCTAACTGCATAACCTCAGTTGATGATTGTGTGGTGGCTCCAGCAGCAGACCTAGGAGCCCTGCTGCTTTCTGGACAGTACTACAGAGCCAGAGCCTGACATTAGCTAAGGGCAAGGCATAAGCCCTTTTGTGCAGTGGCTGCCCATGTGCAGATCCCGGTCCTTGCAGGTGGGTTTCAGTGCTATGCTGGGCTTTAAAGCGTCAGTTGGTAGGTTAATGCTAAGGATGAGCCAGCTCTAGAAGCACCCCTTCACAGCTTCTAACTAAACTGAGAAGTAAAGGTCAGTCTGAAGTCTGCTCAGTGACAGGATTAGCTGGTGGTGTACAGCTTGTCCTGTAGTCAGTCTCAGCTACTGTGCACAGTGAGCCAGAGTGTCACTTGATGCTGAGTTATAAGTAACATACTGGGCAACACACTGAGAACTCATCTTTGCCTCCTCTCCTTGGCAAAAAGTGGAAAACATTTACTTTTACTTATTTTGTTTTATAGGTACTACCTTTATCAAAAAGATTCTAATAAATATATTTTTTTAAAAAGACTCTCAACTGTAATCAGTAGCAGATTTAGTTCTAAAGATATAACTTTCTCATTTTTTTAACAGACCATTTTTTAAAGGCTTATTCATTTTTATTTATATGAGTACACTAGTCTTCAGACACACCAGAAGAGGGCATCTGATCCCGTTACAGATGGTTGTGAGCCATCATGTTATAGCTGGGAATTGAACTCAGGACTTCTGGAAGAGCAACCAGTGCTCTTAACTGCTGAGCCATCTCTCCAGCCCAGTTTTCTCATTTCTTAACTCTTGACATCCAAGATGAACATAACCTTTTGAATATAGGAAGGAAAGCACATGGCTCTGTAATTTTCATTGTATTTTAAGGTTTGAGAGTCACTTTGCTAGTGGAGGAGTCTTTGTGTACTTTGAAAGGTCATGATGCAGAGTGGGAGTTGTAAAGGATTGGAGGATAGAGAAAGAGGTGAATCAGATCACCCTGGGATGTTTGCAGCTCAGCACTACTCACTGAATCCTTTCAGAAGGCTGTCCATGTAGTGAGTCAGAATTTTTGATGAAGGTGAATAGCTGATATGAATAAAGAAGAGATACATTTTGTGTGTTCTTTTGTCTTTGTGTGTATAAATGTATAAGTTTCCACTTAAAATTATCCTTCAAGGTGAATACTCAAGTCCTGTACCCTCTTCAAAACCATACCTTTTGCTATTGAGTTTTATGCATTTTGTATATATTTTAGATATTAATATTTTTTCAAATACATGATTATTATTTCCCATAAAAAATATCCTTCAAAAAAAGCCCTGGTCTTGATATGCACTTATAATCCCATACACTTTCGTGTCAAGAATTTTGGATTGCAGAAGCAAAAATTATTTGCACTTGTTTGTGTAATTTTGTTACTAGCTTTTGGAAATGGTTCATGCATTAATATCCTTTCACCAGATTCTGTTCTTGATCTCCTCTACCCTTCTTCTTGGGTTTTAGAGGAGATAAGAGACAATTTTTATTTCAAAATAATTTCTGCATAATAAACATACTTTCCTTTTTTTAAAGCAGGTAATATTTATTGTTTGGGCCAAATAGAAATTAATCATGGGGAATCCACCACTTAGAATTGACATTGTCAGTGTCAACCTAGCTTCAAAGTTGTATGCCTAAAAAACAAAACAAAACAAAAGCCCGAGTACTGTCACCCAAAGGCTCTTTGGTAGTTTCTCATACTTTGTGTGTAAGTATTTGTATATGATTATGTATTTATGTGCGAATGCATATGTGTACATGCCATGACTTTTGTTATGAGGACAGCTCTCTCCTGCCACCTTGTGGGATCAGGAGGTCAAACCCAGGTTTTGGGCCTGTGTGCAAGCACCTGTCTGCTGAGCCATCTTGCAGGCTTGCATCTGGTTTTGTTCATAGTTTGGAATATTGCTGTGGTTTGTAAGTAAAATTTCATTGAAAATTGAGTCATACTTTTTTTCTGTAGCTACTGGGGTTTTTTTGTGTGTATTTGCACAGTTGAACAGTTAAAATCGAGGCAGTATAGGTTACTATAACACTTAAAATATTCAGTGGCTGAGAAACATCTAATAAAAGCTTATTGATTGTAGCAAGTTCAGACTGCTGAGCTAGCTGTACATGGGAGTTTACAATTTTTTTGTGGAGAATGCAGAATTTGCATATAAAACATGTTCGTTGTCTTTTTGAAGAGCCACCTGTAAAAACATTAAAAGCAATCTCTATGGGATTTTTAGATATAATTTTAGACAATACCCATAGGGTATTTTCAAAGGAAAAAGTTCTAAAGGGGGGTCTTCTGGATAAAGATTATCTATAGATCCTAAGTAACATGCTAATGCAACCTGCCAATTATTATTGGTGTAGAACAATTAATCAACCTGAATTTTGTTTAGTAGCATATTGATTTCTGAAGGCTCTTTACCAGTAAGTTGTTTAGGACATGGCCTTCCCACCATTTTCAATTTTCTTAATTTCTTGCAAATAAGAAGTTCAGTTTGTTGTGGAGAATTATGGCATACATACATTTTATAATACCTTGTTAATATATAATTCCAGTAGGTGATAAGGAGAAACGAAGGATAAATAACTGATAAGGATGGAAGGCATTAATTCTGTGTGCTGTCAGTTTATACCAGCATTATTTAATAAGCTAATAACTTGCCTGTTAGCTTATCAACTGACCTGTGCAGATCTTATCTGCTGGACCTGGGATCTGAGGACCTGAATAAATGGTGGACCACAGTCTAATGCTGTAAACAGTTGTACTTAAGTTTCAGTGTACTTTTATACTCAAATGTAGCAAGACAGTGATTCAAGGAAACTTGTTTGAATTTAGAGAAACATATAACTAAAGGTCAGTAAGAACATACTAAATATTAACAGAGAAGCCCTTTCCCAGAACTCTGTCAGGACAGACCAACTTAAACACAATTGCCTGACACATACTATCGATTATATCTAGGATGGGATGAAAGCAAGGCAGAAGGCCAAATCTAGATTCATGGTACACTGATCAGGTTGGGTTCTATAGTTAAGTTCTGACATCCAACTAGAATAGATATCTTATAAATTGAATACAAATGTTTGTCACAGAAGGCTCAGAATCATGTCCAAGAACAATCCAGGGAACAAATTGTACTTAAGAGGTCCTCTGCCTTTTTTTCTTGGAGTCTCTCTCAAAGATTCCCAAGACATTATTCATCATGAGTCATTATTTTTGACCTTGTTCTGACTGACACCTGTCCTGTTTCAGGTGTTAAATTTCTTACAGAATTTAAACGAGAGTCTCCAGAAAGCAACTTTAATAGTGGAGCCAAATCCTCAGTAGTAATGGGCAGATAAAAGCATACTCAATTGACATAGCCCCAAATTTAAAATTTTGTTCTTTTAGCTTATCGTGAAAGTTAAGCATTCACATAAGTATTGATAAGATGAGCAGCAGAGGAGAAGAATGTCATCCACATACCTAATGACTAGTACCTCAGGAGATTGAATGAGAATCAGGCTTTAAGTGCTTTATGCCTTAGTTGTAATTGTTCCTGTTGAGCTTGTTTTAATTTTTTCTTCAAAAGGGGGGCATTGATCAAGCTGTATTGAGTTATTCCTGCTGTTGGGGAAAATGAAGAGACAAACAAAAATAAACAAGAAATGAAGCCCTCGCTGCATTGACTTAGCCCCACCTGCCATCTCAGGTGATGCATCAGACACTGAGGCCGGCCTCTGAGTTCCAGTCACATAGTCCTTGAGTGTGCTGTAGCAGTGGGTGACTACTGGGCAGCTGGGAAGCCAGAGAGGCTACGGAGTCCACTCAGCCTACTCTGCCGAGATACTTAGGGCAGAAGTTTTTCCTTTCCTCTGTTTTTGTTGTTGTTATTAATTTTCCACTCTCTTACCTGTGCTCGATAACCTCTTGGGTAAGAGGCCTGGTATCCTGCCTTCTATTTCTATTTAAAGAAGACTTTCCTTAACCTTCTCTAAGGGTCATGCTCCAGGTTGGGCTCTGGTTTTAGGGGATCTCTGTAAATGCCAAGACCAACAGGGTATCAACCTGTGTGAGGTAAAGAGGAAGTTCTATTTAACACAGCCTATGTTGGTTCAAACTTCTAAAGTCTAACATTTAGCAGTTTATTATAAGCATATTTAAGTACAGTACAATTTGGAGAAGATGTTTGCTGGTAGAACAAAGCCCCTTGTGCACAAGGAGGCAAAAAATTACATTGAAACTCCTTTCAAAGTACATGTCACTTCCATGAAGATGGACTCGAGATAAGCTACATATATTATCTTAAGGGCCTAGGGGAGGATCTGATATGGTCTTGGTCATTCAGATAGTGTAGCAGTCATTTGGGCTCCTTTGGGTCCTATTTATGGGATCTTGGTATGTCCTGGCCCTACAAATAGCATAAATCACCAAGTTATTAACCTCCTCCATCCCAGCCTTCTTGGTGGAAAAACAGGTTATATGTCTCTCCCTTTGTTACGACAATCCAGGTGTTTTAACATTCCTGGTTTCCTTAGTGCTTATCTGTGAGGGCAAGGACCTTTGTGCTCCCAACAGATTTTCGTGGGGTGGAGGGGAGGGAGGGAGAGATGAGGACAGAGGGAGGGAGGGAGAAAGGAAGAGAAAGAGGACTGAAGAGAGGAGGGACAGCAACCACTTGACACCATGGTGTGTATGTGCAGGTCAGAGGACAACCTCCAGCATCAGCTTTGATCTTCACTCTCCATCCACCTTGTGGAGATAGAATCTCTAGTTCTTCACTACCTATCCTAGACTAGCTGCCCAAAGCTTCTGGGCCAGCTAGTTTCTGTGTTTCATCTCCAAAGATTCATGCCTAGCCACTAATTGTATCTCTCCTCTAAGTAGTGTATGTCATACAATTGAAAAAGAAAAATAACTCTGTGGTTCTTCTATCTTACCTCTACATCTCTAATTTACCATGAATTTCCACTTACAATGGGAGAATTTTTATATGAAGCAAAGTGACCCACCCATACCTATTCCTTATACTTCCTGTCCTGAAATTATTTGGGAGAATCTTTTACTAATCCTTTTTGGGGTTGGGGTTCTTCAGTTTTGAGCAACTGAATATCCACACGTCCCATTTTAAAGCCAAGATAACAGCAGAATGTTTAGTTTACACTAGGCACCACAGCTTGAGAGATCTTTGTAAGAATTTCAAGCCCCCATAACATTTAGAATTATGTATATGTGATTTTTTTCATAGTAGACTGTTAGTATTATCATATTCCCAAAGGAGATCATGACCTATGAAAGCTAAGAACTGCCATCTTACAGATCTGATTCTGCACACCTCTAATCCCAGTATTCGAGAGGTGGAGACAGGTAAATCTGTGCAAGTTCAAGACTTGCTGGTCCTACAAAGTTCCAGGTCAGTCAGGGTTGCATAGTGAGACCTTATCTCAAAACAAAACACAAAAACAAAAACAAAAAAGAATTGAATGACCGTACAGAACTAGATCTATACAAAACAAATATAGATCACTCATCAGCATTTTAGCTTTCTGTTTATGGAGAACTTGAGTCCAGAAATGGCTAACTGAAAAAAAGTGCAGCATGGGATGGATCCATGTGGTGCTGAAGAAGATCTACCTGATCTAACTGGCACAGGGATAAGACCGACTTTCTCCTCTCTTTCTGGGGTGACCTTGAGGCAAGACTTCTCTGAGAGTAAATGGCTTATCAAAAAGAATAAACCTGTGAAAGTAAGAGTCCAGAAATACTGTTTAAAGTTACTCTGATAATGGTCTTTGGTGGTTAGACATATGGCGAATGTGGCTGTTTCTTTGTCTAGAGTCAGAAAAAGAACCAGAGAGTTTCTTAGATCTGTCATTGGAAAACACACAATGTTTTTATTACAATTCTTAACAATAGCAAAATTCATGTATAAAGTAGCAACAGAATAATTTTATAGTTGTAATTTTATGGTTGATGGACACCACAACATGAGGAACTGTATTAAATGGTCTCAGCTTTAGGAAGGTTGAGAACAGCTATTCATACATATATACGTGCCCTGTAGTCTTCAACTGGACTCTTTCTATAACCTCTTTCTGTTTCCTTTTTCTCCACCTCCATCTTTTCAGGCTTGCTTCCACAATGTGAATTATATAATTAAACTAACAATGGGTAGGCCAGTAGGTTAGTGTGAGTTGGGAGAGGCAAGGTGATTTTAGTAAAAAGCTAGCAGATTTTAACTTAAGAAAGTTGTTATTTGGTCCTTCTATGTATTCTGTTATTTTTTCCAACTTCTGTAATCACCTGACTTTGTCCTTTCTAATCCATACTCAAGTGGAATGTTCTGTGCAAACTACCACCCTATCTGATAAGGATATGGGCCAGATGCTTCACATGATTGACTTGTTTTATGACTTTAGCTCTGTCTGACATCTATAAAAACTCGAGGAGTGTACCTTTTTGTCATATTTAAATGGTTTTTGTTTACCATCTATATATGTTACTTTTACATTTTGTAGTTAAAAAATATTCAGTAGTCTTTTAATCCTCTAAAATTTCTATTCAAATTTTGAGAGTTCAGTAAAGTCTAGGAATGGGTTTTTCTTCATGTTTACTTTTCTACATTCTAGGACCTTGCTTGCCATCTGTAAAGCATTGCTTTTTATTTAATTTTTATTTTGTCATCGTGGTTTTCTGCCGATTCTTTTATCATCAGATCTTCTGTAGTTTGTGAGGTTTAAAGTACACAGAGATATTACAATTTTACATCTGTTCAATATTTTGAAATTGCTCCCATTTTTAAAAAGATGGCAGTAGGTGAGAGAGTTTGACAGGTAAAATATTAACAGTAGGAAACAAAGTACTCTAAGTCAATTAACATGTAAAAACTGAATTAAGCGGTTTACAAATGGGGTTTTTAATAAATAATTTTATAGTAGTTTGACTTAGAAATTTTTAAGATCCACCTTGTTTTTAACTAGGAAGGTAATAGAGATCCCTAAGCTAATTTTTATTGTTTGTATCCCATTTAAAGAATCTTTCTGAGTCACAATGAACACAAGATGATTACTCAAAAGGATTGGAAGAATTTTATAAAACAAGAAACATGGATATGTTAAAGGATACCTGTGACTAGACTAAATATTGGAAACAGGTGAAGTAGGCTATTGAATGGATTTTATTTACAGAAAGGCTCAGTTAAGACAATGTCTTAATGGTACATAGTCCTAAAGCCCTTGGAAAATTGCAATGTATTCTCTTATGTCAGGAGAGCATAAAATACCATTTCAACAGTGCTTGTTTTATCTTTTATTTTCTAAGCCAAAAGTTAATTTTTGTTTTATTTATTTGCAATGGTAAGAATCAAACCACAGTCTTAATGCAAGTTAGCCATCTCTTCTCAGAGAATTCAGCTATATCTCTGCTCAGTGTTTTTCATTTAAGAAGTCTGATAGATCATTTAACAGTAAAAACCAACCCAGGTAATTTCATCAGCAGCAGGGAGACAGCCTAACACAGCCACCGGCAGCCTGAGGAGTCCCTTTTTCCTTAGAGACCTCCACTAAGGTAGAGCCGGATCTTTGCCTGAGCTGCAGGCAAGAGTTTCAGGAAGACCCGGAATGAAACAAAGTTAATTATTTGGCAGGTTAATTATTTGATTAATTATTTGGCAGGTTAATTATTTGATTAATTATTTGGCAGACTCATATGGGAAAAGGATAGTACATAATACCAAGGTACAGGTATGGGTTTCTGGAGAAAGAGTTGCACTTAAGTATCTTTATTATGATAATATGTGTAATCCTGTGGCTTCTAAATTACCTTCCTTCCTCCCTTTTCTTTCTTTCACTCATTCCTTGGCAGTTTCATACATGTATAAGATACATTCTGGTTGTCCCCATTCCTTTCAGCACCCCAGCATATCTGTCCTGCTTCCACAGGCATGGTGTTTGGTCGTAGTTTGTGACCAGTTTAGTTTTACCAGGACTATCTGTGTGACTATTGGATTGGGACTATCCACTGTGGTGAGTGTGGTGTGGTCACCGGTTAGGTATACAACTGAAGGCAATGACTGTGTTTCCCAGAATCTTGCAGTAGGAAACAGTTAGCAGAGAAGATTAGAGCTACCCCTCACCTCTTCATTCATCTATGTCTGGCTGTTAAGAAGTTAATATTTGTGCAGACCAAATAAAATCATTTCCAGTTGTTTGAAATGCCTCAGTTAGTTGGATATTACCCAGTAGGTGGCATTTGGAAGCCCTTCTCCCTATCCTCCAGCACTTACATTCTTTATGCCACATCCTCTTCTGAACTGTTCCCGAGCCTTGGAAGAAATGGCATAATGCCTTGTTTAGGACCGAGCACTCAACTATCACTTATTCTCAGAATTCTATGTAGCAGTACATTTCTAATTGTTGTAGAAATTATTTAATCCTGACACAGGGTTTCTACCCTGCCTTAGATTATTTAGTACCCAGATAAAAAACACACACAACCTTTATATTTACAGTAAGCCTTAAACAGCACAAGAACTGAGCAGATATCTACCCTCTATGTTGTTAGAATCTGCTTTTCTATCGGTAACCCTGAGTTATTACTACTTACTATGTTTCATCTGGGCTGCTCTTAACTCCAGTTGGCCAGCCCTCAGATCCATGTTCTCTTGACTCCTAACTCATAGTGGCTTCTCCTTCCTCCTCTTGCACCTTCTTCCTCTCCTCATCCTTCTCTTCCAACCCTAAGCCCGGGAAACCTAAACCCCACCCTATGTCTCTACTGTCCAACTATTGGCTATTGGCACCTTTATTTACTAAGCAGAAATAACTTGGGGGCAAGGTCTATGTGCTGACTGGCTCATCTCTGGGACAACCAGGTCCAGGAGGTCCGCACTTACCATTACAATAGATAACAAAAGACCAAACCTCAACATGCTATCTACCACAGTTCACTGGAAAGAGAGGTTTTTCTAAGTGGTAATTGTTTCCATCCACTTACAAGATAGTTTCGTGTTATGACAGTTTAGCACTTGAGGCCTCTGGCCTCCCCAGCTGTGGGTTTTTGAGTAGTTGTATAGTACCAGGTATGAATTCCTGTTGTAGAATGGGCCTCAAGTAGTTGTTACCCTGTGACAGTCATGCTGCTCTTGCACAAATAAACATGTTTTGTCCTGGCAGGTAAATAACATAGTTCATAGAGTTAACGGGTAAGGTTGTTGGTGTGTTTTCTTCCTCAGCATCCTTTGCCCAGCATATTCAGCACAGTGAAGCTAGCTGGCATGGAGGAAGCTCAGTTCCAGTTCATGCCACCAAGATATATGGTGTCTTCAGCAATAGGGCCTTATGTCTAGTTCTGAAGGCCAGCCATGAAGAAATGGCAAGAATTTTTATTGTTTAGGTTTTCTATGGTCTCTCTGGCCAATTAATATAAGGGAGGGGCCCATTGTTTTAGTCAGTGTTCTATTGCTGTGAAGAGACACCATGACCAAGGCAACTCTTATAAGCAAACATTCAATTGGGGGTGGCTTACTGTTTCGGTGGTCCAGTCCATTGTTGTCATGGTGGTAGCATGGCAGCATGCAGGCAGACATGGTGCTGGAGAAGGAGCTTAGAATTCTTGGACTTTTAAAACCTCAAAGCCCAACCCCATTGTCACACTTCCTCTAATAAGGCCACACCTACTCCAGTAAGGCCACACCTAATATTTCCCAATTAGTGTCATTCTCTGATAACTAGGCATTTAAGTATATGAGCCTGTGGGGGGACATTCTTATTCAAACCACCAGACCTATACCTTGAATTAAGTTACATTTATTAACAAATGTAATTTCTAGCATGGTTTAAAAATTTAAGTACAAATAATGAATTGGCATAATACTTTGCTTAAAGGATTTCCTTTTTGAATGAAACTAAGGTGGTTTTGTGAAGTTTATTGTTTTAAGACTAATTAGAAAATGTCAAGGTTAAAAACAGTTTGGCCCTAAGTAAGCACAGTTCATTTATTGACGTTAGCATCCTTGTTTAAAATTTGTTTAGGAAAATATACATTAGCTCTGTGTGTTTTGACTATCAGTTGATGTTCCTTTATTGATTCCATCAGCAGGAAAAACAAAATAGGTCTTAGGACAGGCACCTTGTCGTGACCACTGAACTTTTTATTTTCATCCTGCCTCACTATCCATATACTCATTATTGTGCTTTTTACAAAAGAGAGAACTGAAGTTCAGAATAATTTGCCTAGGGAAAAGAATCCAGATGGGAACTTGATAGGTTGTCAAGACTCCAAAGACCTGGTTCTTTGGTATCCTCAAATAATATTAAAGGATCCCTTTATCTCTGAACACACTATGGGATATACTCTGAACTTATCAACATATAGCCACAAAAGCTACACATTAATGTGACAAGCATCACTCTTAGCTTTTTTTTTTTTTTAAGATTTATTTATTATTATTATTATAAATGAGTACACTGTAGCTGTCTTCAGATACACCAGAAGAGGGCATCAGATTTCATTACGGGTGGTTGTGAGCCACCATGTGGTTGCTGGGATTTGAACTCACGACCTTTGGAAGAGCAGTCGGTGCTCTTACCCGCTGAGCCATCTCACCAGCCCCACTCTTGGCTTTTTACCTGTACTTTGTGCTCTTCAAGCAACTTTTCTTCTCTGTTATCCCCATACATGGTAGGCATAGAGATGGTGATATTTCGCTAGCCACCTAGATTTCCTTAATTTGTAACAGAAGTTACAGTCCCCGATCAGCCTGAGCCTGTATTCTTAGCCACTATCTGTGTTATAAAACATTTGTTTGTTTTATTTGCACATTAATTATTACTGGGAAAATGGTATCCTACAAGATTATTTTTATGTTCTGAAATGAAATTTCCAGTGTTTTAAAGGGTTTTAATTTGGTGGGGAATGAACTTCTCTGAAATAGGGTATAGTAACCCCTAATTTGCACAGTTACTTGGTGATTGATGTTCATACAACTGGAAACCACTGGTCTGAGTGTAGAAGATGAAGAAAGGATACACCAGGGGTAAAATGCAGAGGCATATAAACAAGAGATAGTAACGTGGGATGGTAGAAACCCAGAGCTCATATTCCTTGAGTAAAGTATGTTGGTTGAGTAGAAGAGTGTGGAGCCTTACAAATCCTGTCTTTTAGTTAGGTTTGGGTTTTTTTTGTAATGTTGCAATGGAAAACAGTGAATCTGAAGAGTTAGTCTGCCAGCTTGAAGATAGTCAGGCATCTGGATTTCTCTGTCTCACTGCATTGCCATCTAGAGCACATGTCCTTATTGTCCCAGATTGACACAAGAATGAACTGTAGTTACGTTGCTAACCAGATGACAGGCAGGGAGGGAGTTGAACTGTGCCCCCTGTTCTTTCATAAGACATCTGCCAATTCATTTCACGTTTCTTGTTTTGACCTGAACTTTGGGATAAGCAGCTGCAAAGGAGGCTGGGAAATATAGTTCTACTCTGGATGACAGAGTGCCCAGTAAAATCTTTGAATTATAAAGGGAAAGGAAAGAATGATATTGAACTTGACAGCTAGTGGTCTTCCATGCCATAGCAGTGCTGTGTTTGGTTATTGCTATAATGGAGAAATACACTGTATCAGTTAGGATTCCTGTTGCTGTGATGAAATGTCAGACCAAAGCAGCTTGGGAGGATTTGTGTTGTTTACACTTCTCTATCACAGTTGTCAGATTTCATCCTTGAAAGAAGTCGGGGGAGGAACACAAAGCAGGAACCTGGAGGTAGGAGCTGATGCTGAGGCCAGGGGACAAGCTCACTGGCTTGTTCCACCTGCTAGGCTGAACCTAGGGCAGTTAGCCAAGGGGTGGTACTCCAGGGGACTTGGCCCTTCCCCATCAATCATCAAGAAAATGTCTTGCAGGCTTGCCTACAGCCAGATCTTACTGAGGCAGGAGGCTTTTGTTGGTAGTGGTCTTTTGTTGTTGCTTGTGTGTTTGTTTGAGACAGGGTTTCTCTGTGTAGCCCTGGCTGTCCTGGAACTCCCTCTGTAGAACAGGCTAACCTTGAACTCAGAAATCTGCCTGCCTCTGCCTCCTGAGCACAGGGATTAAAGGGGTGCACCACCACTGCCTGGCTTCATTTTCTTAATTAAGGCTTGCTTCTCTCAAATGACTCCTGCTTATGTACAGTTGGCATAGAAACTAGCCAGGGTACATGGTAAATTTCTAAAAAAAAAAAAAAAAGAGAGAAAGAAAGAAAAAGGAAGGAAGGAAAGGGAAGGGAAGGGAAGGAGAAAGGAAAAATAATCATTGAGGGGTAGGCTTGTAGGGAGGAAAAGAAACCACTCTAGCAGTAGCAGTACAGGTCAGAGATGAGGCTGAAAGAACTCACTGAGCAGCTGACCATGTTGTTTGATAAGGACAGGAATGGTAAGCTGTGGTTTTGAAGCCAACTTTGTAGGAAGAAGAGTGTAGGAAGCTCAGAGTGAGCCTTGTAAGAAGGAAGCAGAAGATAGTATACTGTTTTGGAAATCAAAGGAAAGTATGATTACAGGATTTAGGGGATAATCAGATGTATCGAACACACCAGACAGTAAGTATTTTGGATTATTGATGAGATTTAGCAGCTAAGATGTCATTGATGTCATCCATGTTAAGAGCAGGCCATGCTGTGATAGAGGAGAAAACCTGACTTCAGAAAGGAAGTAGAGGTACTTGTGGAGACAGACACAGGGGACGGGGGTACTGAATGGTGGGCAAAATGGAGTCCTAGAGACAGACTGTGCAGGATATGGTGGCAAGAAGTCAGCAGCTTTTATTTGCTCTGCCAACTAGGGTTGAGTTCTTCTCGGTTGCTAAGAGCATTGATAAACTTGAAGGTTACTAACAAGTAAGGAGAGTACAATATTTATCGGATTTTCCACAATGAAAAAATCTCATTTATGTATGGTTTTTTGTTTTTGTTTTTTTTGGTGTTTTTTGGTTTTTTTTTTAAAGATTTATTTATTTATTTATTTTATGTATATGAGTACACTGTAGTTGTACAGATGGTTGTGAGCCACCATGCGGTTACTGGGATTTGAACTCAGGACCTCTGGAAGAGCAGTCAGTGCTCTTAACCATTGAGCCATCTCTACAGCCCCCTTTGTTTTTGTTTTTATTGCTCTAGAAAATAACCTAGATACTGGCTGTTACCTTCAAAAATATGAAATGAAAACATAACACATAAAAGTACCTAGCACAGAACTTGCTATATAAAAACTGTGCATAAGTGCTTAAGTCAGTAAAGCAGTGTTCTTAGAATGCTTTTTGTGCATAGGAAGCATAATGATTTATTTTTGCAGAGTTCATTTTCTCTCAGGCAAACTTGCTTTTGTGAAAGGTGGAGGAGAGAAGGAAGGAAGGGGGAGGGTTCACACTGCAGTAATCATCCCCTTCTAACTGAACGGTGTGACCTTGCTGTGGGCATTTGGCACTCACTCTAGAAATGGCACAAGTATGCTATCCAGACTGGGTTATACTTTCACCAACAGGAACAGTGTGTCCATGACTGAGTGCTGAATTTGGCTTTTCTTCTAACTAGAAACTAAGTTGTGAACAGAATTGGCAAGATCACGGCAGACAACTTTAAAAAGATCTCCTTTCCATTTCTGCAGAAAAACTACGTTGACATCCTATAGGACAAATGTTCTTTTTTTTTTTTTTTTT
>NW_022196905.1:9851367-9880840 GCF_008632895.1 Mastomys coucha
ATGAACATGGTGGAGCATGTGTCCTTGTTACATGTTGCTGTATTTTTTGGGTATATGCCCAGGAGTGGAGGACAAATGTTCTTAAAACTGCTTCATGTCATGGATTGCCAGCTACTTTCCCTCACTCACTTGCAAGAGGAAGCTAGGTGTTATCTAGTTGTCTTTTACCAGAAAGAGGAGAGTATGAGTGGTCTGACCTTTCCTCCACAGACCTAGAGGTCCTCTTGGGTTTGCCCAACTTGGTTTGTGGTAGTGGTCCTACCATCTGTTTAGCTGTAGTGGAGATCTTGTTAGAACCATGAATTATTTTCTTGTCTGTGGAAAAAAGAAGAGCAGATTAGTGGGTGGAAAATGAAGTAAAAAGAGGAGGGCATGCCTGCTCCTAACATGTAGAGAAGGCTTTTTTATAGACATAAGGGAGAGGGCAGGCACAGAGAAGCATCCAGGCTGAGCATGGTGGGTAGACTAAATCAGACCATGAGAGGAGAGAGGGGAAGGGAGAGCAAGTAAGGAACTGCTTACCAAGAGAGATGGGCAGAGCCAGGAGACCAGGAGAAGAAAATGGCTGAGTTATTATAGGGACCAGGCTGAGGGTGGGAAGATGAAGCCCAGCCCCTGTGAGGGAAGGTTTTAGGGTAGGGGCTGGTGAGAAGTGCTGGGAGGAGCCATAGGCACTGTGTGAGACTTGTCCTGGTTTTGAGACCTAACATTCCAGCCTTTTGTTGGTAAGAAGGAGCATCTTTCACACAAGCAAGTTTGCCTGAGAGAAAATGAACTCTGCAAAAAGTAAATCAGTATGTTTCTGTAACTACTTCCACAGGCTGAATGGGACTTGCCTTAGATTTCTTTGAGACCTAACAGGACTGTTCAAAGCTTTTCACACTCACTGCCAACTCCAGGGACTCAGTGAGTCACAGTTAGGCTGAATGTGACAGCTCATTGGGTATTCTCTGTTGTCTCCTAACTCGAACCATTGTTATCTCAGTGTGTTTTCTTGAGGAAGCTGAGAAGGAACATGGACCACTAAATTCTGTGAAGTTTTATATCCTAAGTTCTATAAACATGCCTACCTTCTACAAATGTCAAGGAGCAATAACTCTTCCTTTATATGGTTACTGTCAGTGATGCCTATCTGTCTTAATGAAATTGATACTGATTCTGCTGAGAAATTTAGACTTCAAGGGTCTAAGAATGTCTCTATGACTAGGTGTGCACTGTAAGAGCTGCTGCTAGGCAGTCTCCATCCCTGACAGCACCAGCCCTGGCTCGCTGAACCTAACCCATCTCTGTGGGGCTGCTTAGTGGGCTCTCAGGGAGGGTATGGACATTCATGAACAGGGCTTTGTTTTTGTTATGTACAGATAGGTTTATATGACAAATCTTCTTAGTCCCTAATAAATTAATAAGTTAAAACCTGCAGTAAACCTTACATAAAAATATCCTGGCTTCTTGGAATCAAATAATTGGTAGATTCATCTAGTTTTGAGATTTGTGTGTGTGTGTGTGTGTGTGTGTGTGTGTGTGTGTGTGTGTGTGTAGCATCTCTCTGTCTCTGTTTCTGTGGGGGGGAGGTGAGTGAGTTTAGGCTGGGTATAAGTCCTGAAGTATAAGTCACAAGGCTCCACTGGAGGTTTCCAACAATGCAAACTTTAAGTACTCTTGGCAGTTCCCCTCTGCTCATTACTGTGTGAATTCCTTCTTCCTTGTCCTTTCTTTGTTCTCAGATTCTTTACCTTATAAACAAATTCCTCAGTAGGATCTTTACTCCTTTAAGAGTCAGCTTTACTAACACAGGTAGGTGTCACTGACTACCATATAAAGAGTTATGGTTCCTTGACATCTGTAGAATTACGGTGTCTCTGTATTAACTTAGGACACAAGGCTTCACTAGAGTTGTGAAGGCCCGTGTCCCAGTGTTTATACTTTTTAAAAATTAATTTGCCATGTATCCAGTTTCCTTAAGGCTTTTTCATCTTCTTTGGTTTGGCCCCAACCATCCCTCTGCCATCCTACCTGCGTAAGCCTTTGCACCCTGGTCTCCTGCACGAATTCTGCTGCTCCATCCCTCAGTCTCTCATTTCTCTAGCTTTCACAGACTCACTTGGAAGGAATTTGTCTTATATTTTGTTTATTTGTTTTGTTCTTTGGCTTTTGAGACAGAGCTTTATTATGTAGCCTAGACTGTCCTTGACCTTGCAGTCCTCCTGCCTGCTGAACACTGCTGGGATTATAGCAGGGCATTACTGTAACCAGTATAGTTTTTTGAAGTTTAATTACTGTAAAGTATTTAGAAAACTCTTATCTCTAAATATTTTGCTTCACAAACTTTATGGTGTATGGATCAGAGATGATTCATCGTGAATATCCCTGATTTTGAAGGTTTCTTTTTTTCCTGGGAAAATTGTAAGTCAATGATATTAGTTGTTTTTCTTTTTCTTATATTTTTATTGTTTATTTTATTTATTTACATTTCAAATGTTATTCCCATTCCAGTTTCCCCTCCATAAGGCCCCTATTCCCTCCTCCCTTCCCCAACCTCTATGAGGGCTCTCCCCACCCCCACTTGCCTCAGCAGCCTAGTATTCCCCTATCCAGCCTCCACTGGAACAAGGGGCTCCTCTAGAAGTGGTGTCAGATAAGGCAATCCTCTGCTACATATCCAGCTGGAGCCATGGGTATCTCCTCTGTACTCTTTGGCTGGTGGTTTAGTCCTTGGGAGTTTTGAGGGGTCTGGTTGGTTGATACTGTTCTTCTTCCTATGAGGTTGCAAACCCCTTCAGCTCCTATAGTCCTTGCCCTAACTTCCCCATTGGGGTCCCTGCCCTCAGTACAATGTTTGGCTGTGTATATCCACATCTGTATTGATCAGGAATTGGCAAAGCCTCTCAGGAGAGAGCTGTATCAGGCTCCTGTCAACAAGCACTTCTGGGCATCAGCAATAGTGTCTGGGTTTGGTGTCTGCTTGTGGGATGGATTTCCAGTTGGGGCAGTCTCTGGATGCCCTTTCCTTCAGTTTCTGCTCCACTCTTTGTCCCTGTATTTCCTTTAGACAGGAGCAATTCTGGGTTAAAATTTTGAAAGCAGTTGGGTGGCCCCATCCCTCAACTGGGGGGCCATGGGTAACCTCTGGATATGGTCTTCACAGGTTCTCCCTCTTCTTTGTGGGGTATTTCAGCTAATGTCATCCCCATGGGGTCCTGGGAGGTTCTTGCTTTCTGGCACCTGGGACTTTCTCTTTGCTACCCCAAGCTTCCCATCCCCCATTGCTACACACCTCTGTTCAATTTCCTGAACCTCTGTACATCTCTTCCGTCTCCTCCCATACCTGAATCTTCCCCCTCTTTTTTCCCTCCCCTTCTTCTCTTCCTCGCAAGGCCCTCCCACCCTCTACTTCCCTTGATTATTTTGTCCCCTCTTCTAAGTAGAACTTACATAGATGCTTCACATCTACTCTTTGATCTTCCTTCCTCTTGAGCTTCATATGGCCCATGAGTTGTATCGTGGGTATTCCACACGGTTTGCCTAATATCCATTTATCAATGAGTGCATACCATGTGTGTTCTTGTTTTAGGATGAAATGTTCTGTAGAGATCTGTTAAATCCATTTGGTCCATAACTGTTAGTTTCACTGTGTCTCTGTTTATTTCTGTTTCCATGATCTGTCCATTGATGAGAGTGGGGTGTTGAAGTCTCCCACTATTATTGTGCAATGTGTGCTTTGAGCTTTAGTAAAGTTTCTTTTATGAATGTGGGTGCCCTTGCATTTGGAGCATAGATGTTCAGAATTGAGAGTTCATCTTGGTAGATTTTTCCTTTGATGAGTATGAAGTGCCCTTCCTTATGCTTTTTCATAACTTTTGGTTTGATTTTATTCAATATTGGAATGGCTACTCCAGCTTTTTTCTTGGAACCATTTGCTTGGTAAATTGTTTTCCAGCCCTTTACTCTGAAGTAGTTTTTGTCTTTGACATTGAAGTGTGTTTCCTGTATGCAGCAAAATGCTGGGTCCTGTTAACATATCCAGTCTGTTAGCCTATGTCTTTTTATTGGGAAATTAAGGTCTATTGATGTTAAGAGATGTTAAGAAATAGTGATTGCTTCTTCCTGTTATTTTTGATGTTATTTTTATGTTTGTGTGGCTATCTTCTTTTGGGTTTGTTGAAAGAAGATTACTTTCTTGCTTTTTCTAGGGTGTAGTTTCCCTCCGTGTGTTGGCATTTTCCATTTATTATCCTTTGTAGGGCTGGATTTGTGGAAAGATAGTGTGTATATTTGGTTTTGTCATGGAATATCTTGTTTTCTCCATCTATGGTAATTGAGAGTTTTGCTGGGTATAGTAGCCTGGGCTGGCATTTGTGTTCTCTTAGGATCTGTATGACATCTGCCCAGGATCTTCTAGCTTTCATAGTCTCTGGTGAGAAGTCTGGTTTAATTCTGATAGGTTTGCTTTTATATGCTACTTGACCTTTTTCCCTTACTGCTTTTAATATTCTTTCTTTGTTTTGTGTATTTGGTATTTTTACCCATTAAATGATGGGAAGAATTTCTTTTCTGGCCCAGTCTATTTGGAAAGCTTCTTGTATGTTCATGGACATCTCTTTTTTTTTAGGTTCGGGAAGTTTTCTTCTATAATTTTGTTGAAGATATTTACTGGCTCTTTAAGTTGGGAATCTTCACTTCCTTCTATACCTATTATCCTTAGGTTTGGTCTTCTCATTGTGTCCTGGATTTCCTGCATGTTTTGGGTTAGGAGCTTTTTGCATTTTACATTTTCTTTGGCTGTTGTGCCAATGTTTTCTATGGTGTCTTCTGCCCCTGAGATTCTCTCTTCTATCTCTTGTATTCTGTTGGTGATGCTTGCATCTATGACTCCTGATCTCTTTCCTAGGTTTTCTATCTCCACAGTTACCTCCCTTTGTGATTTCTTTATTGTTTCCATTTCCATTTTTAGCTCCTGGATAGTTTTCTTCAATTCCTTCACCTGTTTGGTTGTATTTTTTCTATAATTCTCTAAGGGATTTATGTGTTTTCTCTTTTAGGGCTTCTACCTGATTACCTGTGTTCTCCTGTGTTTCTTTACGGGAGTTATGTCCTTTTAAAGTCCTCTATCATTATCATGAGATGCAATTTTAAATCAAAATCATGCTTTTCTGGTGTGTTGGGGTATCCAGGCTCACTGTGGTGGGAGAACTGTGTTCTGATGATGCCAAGTAGCCTCCGTTCTGCTTAGGTTCTTGCCCTTGCCTCTCTTATCTGGTTATCTCTGGTGTTAGCTGGTCTTGCTTTCTGACTGTCTGTTGCTTGTTACTCCTGTAAGCCTGTGTGTTAGTACTCCTGGGAGACCAGTTCTCTCTGGGAGGAATTTAGGTATGGAGAGCTGTGTCACAGGGTCAGCTCTGGGGTGTGGGGGGCAGACAGAAACAGGAAGGATCCTGTCCCAGACTGCTCCTCTGTTCCTGTGTCTAGATGGCTCTGGAGCGGGTACCTCTTGGGCCAGTAATTTGAGCAGAAGTGGTAGTCTTACCTTTGCTCACAGGTATGTCTGCACTCCTAGGAGACCAGCTCTTTCCTGGCAGTATTTGGGTATGGAGCACTTTGGCACAGGATCAGCTCCAGGCACAGAGGGAAATCAGAAGGATCCTGTCTCAGGTTGCTCCTCAGTTCCTGTGTCCTGAGGGCTCTGGGAGGGTCCCTCAGAGCAAAAGTGGTGGTCTTACCTGTGCTCACAGGCATGTCTGCACTCCTGGGAGACCAGCTGTCTCCAGAAGGTATTTGGGTATGGAGTGCTGTGGCATAGGATCAGTTCCGGGCGGGGGAAACCAGAAGGATGATTGTTTTGTTTTTTAATTCATCATTATGGGAGATAAAAAACTTTTCTTTAGTGTGCTTTCTTGAAAAAAATAACTAAAGATTAAATGTAGATCCCAAAGTTCTTTTTTGAATGTTGGTGTTCCAAAGTATTCCTTAGCATATAGAATTAAGAAGTGATTCTAATTCTGTTATCTTCTTGGCATTATTATTTAAATTGCATTTCAATGGCTATCAGCTAAAAATATAAATTATAATTTTTAAAGGTATCTAACTTATTTGTACATTGTTTTTTGTTTTGTTATCCTTCCAAGTTTAACATAAGTATTTGAAAACATACATAAAATCATTGATTATAATTTTTTTCCTTTTGAACATTATATTTCGTCTTTGATCAGGTATGTGTGTTGTATATGTGTGTGTGTGTGTGTGTGTGTGTGTGTGTGTGTGTGTGTGTTTGTTTATGTGTGTGTGCCTGTGTATTGGTGCCCACTGAGGCCAGAAGAGATAGTATTGGAAACCCTAAAAATTGAGTTATAAGCAGTTGTCAGTCAGTTGATATGGGTGCTTGTTGCAGGAATTATTAAAAAATGAATCTACCCCGCAAACTCCCTTTCCCACCAGAACATGTTCTAATGCCAGTATCGCTCAGCCTCATCACTAAGTCCCAGCGGGTTCTTGCTATTTTCTCCCAGCTAGCAACAACATCTCGCTCATATGCAAGTCTTTACACACCCCCACAATCATTCATCTAGCTAGTACCTAGGACCGGGTAAGTAAAGCATGACTCTTAAGGCTTAATTATGTAATCAGGTTTATATAATAACAAGATCACAATTTACAAGATGCCAATACAATAATTTCAGAGCCAAATAATAAAGACAACATTCTAACCCAATTAATCTTTTTTTTTCTTGGTTTTTCAGACAGGGTTTCTCTGTGTAGCCCTGGCTGTCTTGGAACTCACTCTGTAGACTAGGCTGGCCTTGAACTCAGAAATCCTCCTTCCTCTGCCTCCCAAGTGCTGGGATTAAAGGCGTGTGCCACCACCACCCAGCCCAATTAATCTATTTTGTAAAAACCTTTGCTTGGTTGTATAACCACACAGGGTCTGACTCTTCATCATCCTCTGACTCCATGATGAAAATTCCCTTCCTCCTCCTCCAACTCTAGCTCCATCTCTCTATTCCTGTCCAATCACAGGCCTGTCACTGCCCTAATGTTATTGGGCAGAGAAAATGCTGCAACAGGTGCTGAGAACCAAACATCTGTCTTTTGGAAGAGCAGTACATGCTTCTGACCAATTGCTGAGCCATCTTCCCAGTTCCATTACATGGAGTTTTTTATTGGTTTTTACATCTAGTTATTTACATCTTTTTACATTAGAATAATAAGTATTGAAAAATATACTCCAATATTTGTTGTACTGAAGTGTAACTATTTTGTAGTGTGGTTCTATTGTGTTTAGGAATTTAGAGAAAATTAAGTGATATCAACGTAAACTGTAGTGAGAGAGAACTTCACATGAAGCCTCTCCTGAGGGGGAAAAGAATGTCGTCATTGACATGTGGAGGTTTCTATCTGTTCAATTGTGAGTCTGTAGTCTATAGCTTATTATGAATAGATACATACAGACACACATAATGTTTCAGTTTAAATTTTAACATGAAATTGGAAAACAAGCCTGTCTCACTGTGTATAGGAAAATTGCTTTTACGTATTCCATGTTTTAAAAAACACGTCCAGAGCATTAGTTAAGTAAGATTATTTCTGAAGGTATCAGTCTTACCTAACATGAATGTAACAACTGGATTTTCAGCTAAGTTCTTGGTGTGAGAAGTGAAAGTAACTGCAAGGAAGGTTCTCATTTTTACAAAATAGATGGAAAATAATTAGCTTTTTAACATAAATATAATGTGTCCAAGAAAATATCCTAACATAATAGTGGACTACTTGGGAGGCAGAGGCAGGTGGATTTCTGAGTTCCAGGACAGCCAGGGCTACACAGAGAAACCCTGTCTCAAAAAAAAATAAATAAATAAATAAATAAATAAATAAATATTAAAAAGAAAATAGTGGACTACTTTAAGCCACTGCCACACAGAAGCATTCTCTTATTCACCAGTTGATTTCACAGCTGGCTGAGAGAGGATTTTCAAATACCCTGTTGTATAAGGGGACAAAAAGTTCCATCTTTGTCATCTTGTCTTATTTTTTTAATGGTGTGACACTTAAATTGGGACTCTTTCTTCTTTTGTGGTGGTGGTGGTGGGTGTCTAGCCTTTCTTTTGTTTCATGAATGGGAATAGCTACCAAAGCCTATGCAGCACTTAGGAGGAAAACCGACAGTCCCACCACACTGAGAAAGAGGTCAGAGTGAGTGATAGTGAGGAGTATCAGAAGGAAGCTGTGGAGAGGAGCACTTTGTATTCTTTTGTGTATACAGCAAGTAAGACAGAGTATTCATTTATAGTTGGCAGTTAAGAACTAAGATACAGACAAATGTTTTGTAAAAAAAATCTCTGAACAAGAATTATGTAATGAGTTTGTCAGACACAGAGATGTTGGCCTACAAGGCCTAGATCACAAGAGGGGACCCCATCAGGTCCTTCCTTTCTTAATCACAAATGGCCTCACATGAGTACACATTAGCAGATAACAGCACAAATAACTGCTAATGCACAGAGTAACCACTGGCTGGCTTACATGGTTTAGTCTTATACTATGATGGAACTAAAGAGGCCATTTGAGGGTTTATTCTATTAAAGAAAAATAACAAAAATGTCACAAATGTACTGTGACCTTTTTTTTAAAGCTTTCTTGCTCTAAGATGTAAGATTTCTTACTCTGATTTGAACAATAGCAAAAACATGGCTCTTTCCAATAAATGTCATTGTTTCTGTGCTTAAAGGACAAATTCAAGACTAGGGCACTCTGCTCACAGACTAGGGTGCTAGAGCAGAGGTGGGGTTGACTTTCTCAGCTCCAGCCTTCACACTCTTTTCCTCTCAAGGCATTTCTTAGAACGAGGATGTATAAAGTTCTTATAAAATGACACCCTACAGTTAAATTTTTGAGGAAGGAACTATGCTTGTGCATACCTAGAATTGTGACTGAGAGCCTGTGCCACTTGCCCCTGAAGGGTCATCTTACAACTAAATATGACAAAAACAAGTGTATGTTGCTTTTTGCCTCCTGTGGTAGGAGAAATAATATATAATTAATATATATTATTCTCCAGAATTGGAGTATAATGCACTTGAAATACGTAGACTTGATGAAGTTTGTGTACCTCATTTTGATTAAAATTGGCAATAGTTTCTTAAGGTAATTCAAGATTTATATATTCATACCAGTCAGACCAGTGTTTGTGCACTATAGTGGAACTACAGTTCCACTGTAGTTCCCATGTGGACTTGTTGGAACTTTACATTTGAGAGACCAAAACTTTTTAAGGAATCATGGAAGTAGCCTTGAGATTGATTTGCTTTAACTTATAAAGCTATTCAGTTGACATTTCGAATTTTATATTTTCTTTCAGATTCAACCCTATGAAAAGATAAAGGCCAGAGGCTTGCCTGATAACATATCTTCTGTGTTGAACAAATTGGTGGTAGTGAAACTCAATGGTGGTCTGGGAACCAGCATGGGCTGCAAAGGCCCTAAGAGTCTGATTGGTGTAAGAAATGAGAATACCTTTTTGGATCTAACTGTTCAGCAAATTGAAGTGAGTAGCATTTAGCCTTTCAGATAAGATGCTAAAGTAGGTTTAGTGTTTGCATTATAAAGTGCTAGTTAACAGGATTGCAATTTTGTGTCTTTATTAGTGTGTGGGGTTGGGAAACTGTAAGGGCTAATTCTTAGATATAAAAGCTTGATTTTAAATAGCATTTGCTGTTGCTGAAAGCTCTAGGTCTGTTCAGATTCTCCCTTGATCTGCCCTCTGTAACTGCTTTTTCCTACTGGCAGCCTTCATGACACTGGAGTTTTCTGGCTTAATCCCTTTTGGGAAGCTGCAGAGGATGTCTCATCCCCCATTTGGTTGGATGTAGTGGATGCTAAGAACTACTCTTGGCTTCCTTCTTTGACAAAGTTATTAATTGTAGACCTCATGGGACAGAGGCTCTTGTCTTTGTCATCTCTTCTTCCCTTGCCTAATGTGCTGACAGCTACAGTCAGAATAGCAGCTGTGGCAGCTAACATGTATCCAGCATTTACTGTGTACCAGGTTTTATAAGTGCCTTCCCCAAAATGACTCATTTGTTCCTCTCAGCAATTCACAAGTCCTGCTATCCCCATTTTATGGATGAGGATGGGCTCTAAGCTTAAGGCTTCTAGCTGGTTAATAAAGTAGAACCAAAACTTAAACCTAAGAGTCAGTCTTCTCTTACTGTGTTGCTTTAGCTCTTTTGAGAGACTGAGAAGACTGAAGTGCGACTAAGGAGTTTGAAATTCATCCTGAGAACAGGAAACCATGACTTTGTATTCTCATCTCCATAGAGCTTGAAGACAAGAGCAGATGCATAGCCGGCACCTGTCTACCTTCAGGCCATAGAGTACTATTGACTACACTCAGCTCTCGTAGCAATTGCCCTGGGCAACCAAATCTGGGCCTCAGCTAAGTTAGCCATGAAATGAAGATAGTGGCTCTCATTCAAAGGGTCATGGTTTATTGAATGAGTAAGTTAAGTACATGATGAATTGCTTAGCTATACATCCAGCTCATGCCTGACACTTACTTATGTAAAATGTACGTACATATATGTATATATAAATCCAGAGAACACTAGAGGTCAGGTTTTAAGCATTTTATGATTAACCATTAAAGAGATTGTTTTACATTTTAAGTCAGAGAATGTGAGTCTGGATGATTTGATTGTCATTCTTCTCTTTAGCACTTGAACAAAACCTATAATACAGATGTTCCTCTTGTTTTAATGAATTCTTTTAACACGGATGAAGATACCAAAAAAATACTCCAAAAATACAATCATTGTCGTGTGAAAATCTACACCTTCAATCAAAGCAGGTACCAGAAATAAAAATAATTAGCTGGTGGGATTGTCACTCCTCGGAGTTCTCTTCATTGGTGCAAACGTGGTAGCTCATTGCAGCCCAAGGTCAAGTCAGGCAAGAACTGACGTCCTTAAAGCTAAATCCAGGTTAATAGATAAGTGATGGCTATAAACTCTGGTTCTGTAGTCTCTAATTCCTCAGAGACTCTGCTTGAGATCTTAGTCTGTGTCCCAGATACTTCAGGGCATGCTAAGTCTCCAGTTAGGTAGACGACTTCCTGCAAACCAGTGTTGAAAACCTTTCCTATAGGAGGAAGGTTCTCCACCCTGAATAGATAGGTCTGTGGAAATACTCTGGAGGTGTGGGGAGTAGAGTGAGTACAAAGGAATTTGGATGACTTGGGGAGCAGGCTTTCTATTTAGGGGTAGACAGCAGCCTACAGAAAGTTTTTGGAAATGGTTGGAAAAGGTACATCTAAAGTTGGATCGTTAGTTTGTTGGTATTTTAAAATTTGTTTCACCTCCTACCCCCAACATCATGTTTGTTGCCTGTCTCCTGGAAGGCAACATGTCTGTGCATGTATGAGCTCTTCACTTTGCTGTCTGTCAGTTCTTACCCATGTGCAAACACTTGCATGCAAAGTGGAGGGAAGCATCCCAAATGCATCTGTCTAAGAGTGGGTAGATCTCCTTAGGTAGATTCTCGGGCACAAGAAACATCCTACACCAGATAAGTTTAAAAATGTAGACTTACTGAGTCTTTCTTCTTAGAGAGTTGTAAAGCACAATCTTAAAACATATGAAATGTAGCTGGACAGTGGTGGTGCACACCTTTAATCCCAGCACTTGGGAGGCAGAGACAGGTGGATTTCTGAGTTCAAGGCCAGCCTGGTCTACAGAGTGAGTTCCAGGACAAACAGGGATACACAGAGAAATCCTGTCTCGAAAAAACCAAAAACCAAAAACCAAAAAAAAAAAAAAAAACCAAAAAAAAAAACAAAAAAACCAAACAAACAAACAAAAAAAACCAAAAATATAAAATGCGTTCTCTTCTACATGGCCACAAGAAACTTCTCTTGAATCTAGAAGACAGATTTTTTTTTTATAATAATGGCAGTCTCTGAAATAGAGGGATGTTTTATTTAATATTTAATTTCTATGGACAATCTCTGAAATAGAAGGATGTCTTATTTAATATTTTAAAAATATTTTGTTTTGTTTTTAGTTATGTGTTTCTGTGTATTATCTGTGTGTAGGTGTATGCACATTAGTGCAGGAGCCCAAGGAAACTAGGAGAGGGTGTCAAATGCCATGAAACTGGGTTTACAGGAGCTTATTAGCCATTTGATATGGGTACTGGACACTGAACATGCTCCTGACCACTGGTCCATCTCTCCAGCCCTTATTTAATTTTAGTGTATTGCTTTACTTGAAGAATTATTGCACTGCTACAGAACCAGTATAATAACATTCTTGTTTTGTTTTTAAAGGTACCCGAGGATTAATAAGGAATCTCTACTTCCTATAGCAAAGGATGTGTCTTATTCAGGGGAAAATACTGAAGCTTGGTATCCTCCAGGGCATGGAGATATCTATGCTAGTTTCTACAACTCTGGCTTACTTGACACCTTTATAGAAGAAGGCAAAGAGTATATTTTTGTATCTAACATAGATAATCTGGGTGCCACAGTGGATCTTTATATTCTCAATCATCTGATGAACCCACCCAATGGGAAGCGCTGTGAATTTGTCATGGAAGTCACAAATAAAACAAGAGCAGATGTAAAGGTAAGTTCTGAAGACTCAGGGGATTCATGTTTTCACATTTGACAAACTACACAGCTAAAATCCTTTTTCTAGTTTATAAGTTTCTATTTTATGTATAAGATATCATTTACCTAGCATTTTAAGAGAGTATGATATTATTCTTTGGGTTAAATTTTTAAGATAACAGTGTGTATCATAAGCCCAGAATTAATAATAGTATAGATCTATGTCAGTAATTTAAATTGGAAATAGTTTTCTTGTGTTTTTATGGAGCAAATATGAAATATGTGGAAACACTTAACACCAGTTTGTTCCCACCAGTAATACTCTTCTGGTTTGGCATTTAAGTTTTTTTTTTTTCTTTTTTGGTTTTTCGAGACAGGGTTTCTCTGTAGCCCTGGCTATCCTGGAACTCACTCTGTAGACCAGGCTGGCCTCGAACTCAGAAATCCACCTGCCTCTGCCTCCCAAGTGCTGGGATTAAAGGCGTGCGCCACCATCGCCCGGTGCATTTAAGTATTTTATTATGTTATCCCTTTAATGGAAATATAGTTCTACAAAATGTGTATATGTATTATACATATACTTTGACATCTCACTGTCTTTGTAGTGCAAAAATAATGCAGTTGTTTTAGTACAAAGTATAAACTGAACATGGCATATTTGGTGGTTCTATTTGGCCTTTGGTAAAATGGCACATGTGATTTTACTGTTTACCTGTTGGTGATGCACATCAAAACAATTCCCTGCTCTGAATTCTATGCCACCTCCACCCACACTGGTGAGGTCTCGTGGCTATAAGAACGTTTCTAGCCTGTGTCTGCTTCTCATCCTCTCATTTGTCTCCCTTCTTCCTCAACCTAGACCTCATCTGGGTAGGACTAAGTTGTTGGGCAGTGGTTTGGGAATGAGAGGAATGTTTATTGCAGACCTTAGGAAGAGGAGTAGAACTCAAAATGTACTCCCAGGGCTTTAGTTATAGACAGGACCCCGAGAGTTTATGATAAAGTAACATGAATCATGAATCTGAATCATGAATATGTTACTTTGTATATTAGATTATACAATCATTGTCTTCTGTGAAAGTCTACATAAGTCATAATCAGTGTGGTATGGCTGATTGCAATGTGATTTTCTGCTTTTCTAGGGTGGGACACTCACTCAGTATGAAGGCAAACTGAGACTGGTGGAAATTGCTCAAGTACCCAAAGCACATGTTGATGAGTTCAAGTCTGTGTCAAAATTTAAAATATTTAACACAAACAACCTATGGATTTCTCTTGGAGCAGTTAAAAGACTACAGGAACAGAATGCCATTGACATGGAAATCATTGTGAATCCAAAGGTATGTGAAGGTCACAGTCCAGTGGGCAGACCGACCCCTGCCTACTCCTGGGGCTGCTGTTCGTCAGTCATACCTTTATCTCATTAGATTCTCCAAGTCTGGACTCTTGTCCTCCAGCACTTGCATTCACCCCAGGGGTATGCTGCTGATTTGACATTAAGCTGAAAGACGCCTTCTTCAGTTTAGTTACTGCCTTTATACTGAAATGCCATTTATCTGTAGGCATCTTGCATACATTTTCCAACCCCTGCCTCTTTAATGAAAAATGGACATGTTTCTAACTCAAGGAAACTTAAAAAACAAAATCAACCACATACATAAAGCAGTATAAGTGCTTGATTAATCCCAGTTCTTTGGATTCTCTGAGACCACTTCCCAAATACTAGTATCACACATAGAACACAGCTCTGAGTTAATAGGTACGTACAACCTGTGCTTACTGGGTGGTATATTTCTGTAATTCCGGCAGTTGGAAAGTGGAGGTGAGCTAGTTCAAGGTTGTCCTCAGTGCAGAGTGAGCTTGAGGCAGGTGAGTTTTGATACATGAGATTGCATCTCAGGCCCCAAACCCTTTGTTTCTCCACTCTTCCCTGACTTCCTTCTTCTTTCTATTTTACAGACACTGGATGGAGGCCTGAATGTTATTCAGTTAGAAACTGCAGTTGGAGCTGCAATTAAAAGTTTTGAGAATTCTTTAGGTATTAATGTTCCAAGGAGTCGTTTTCTGCCTGTGAAAACCACATCAGATCTCTTACTTGTGATGTCAAACCTCTATAGCCTTAACGCAGGATCTTTGACCATGAGTGAAAAGCGTGAATTTCCTACAGTACCCTTGGTTAAATTAGGCAGTTCTTTTACCAAGGTAGGTAATTGGAAAGATACTTGGTGAATTATTTCCCACTACTGACTTTGTATCAATCCATCTGTGGTGTGGTTTGAAGGAACTGACTGTAGTCTCTGCCGTTGGTCTGAAGAGTAGAAAAGAATGCTTTGATTTGTGATCTTGTCTCTTCTGAGACTGCTTACACTACTCAGCAAAAGTTAATTCTGCTTTAATAAATATTTATTGTGCTTCTGCCATCTCCTAGGCAGTTTCTAGAGAAGGAAATTTAGCACCAAACTGAAATCCCTAGCTTCATAAAATTAACATTCTAGAGGGAGAATCTAAGAAGCCAATTCATCCAATACATAGTGTCAAGTAGTGAAAGCTACGGAGAAACAAAACGAGGACAAAGTTGGAGATGTGTAGTGGAGGGATGGTGTCACAACCCTGGCTGGCCACAGCCTCAGGAGGAAGCTGGGCCATTGTGTGTTAGGGCAGAAAGCTTCACCTAGGCAGGGGTGATAAGTAGTCTTAGTAAACCCACCCACCCCCCCCACCCCCCCGCTAATACAACCGGGCAAGTTGGTGGCTAGCCTTAGAGGTCCTGCTATGCCGTCCAAGTCTAGTCTAGTCCTGGATGTTCAGTGCCATTTGTTCTGGAGCTCAGATGAAGAATTGAGTAGAAAATTTTGATTATCCTGAAAGATGAAAAAGAAGTTTATCAAAAGCTGCTGCTGCTTCAAGCTAGATGGAATGGGTTTAAGGGGGCCAGGAGAATTGAAGCTCTAGAGCTTTTTATCAATATGTGTTCTATTCCCTTGCTCCTTAAGGCCTCTTTTCTCCACTCCCTCCTCCATCAGCCCTTCTAGTTTCATGGGCTCCATAGATACTCCCAAGTTAAATAGATAAATCTAAAAATTCAAAACTGGGCACAGATGAGAAAACACATTTTTGTCTGAGTTTGGATTCCCACCATGGTTGTTTTCCAATTCCACCCATTTTTCTTACACTCTTAGTAGTTTTTAAGTTTGTGTGGTCAGCTATTAAAACAGTGATACTTGCTTGTTCTTTAGGTCTATATGCTTAAAATACCTTTTCCATCCTTTGACTATAAAGTAGTGTCTGTCTTTTGTGGTGATGTGTGATGTTTGTTTTTATAGTGTAATCTGTTCTTTGGATGTGTGTTTCTTGGGAGTAGTGAATAGATAGCTCTATTTTTGATTCAGTCTATTAGCCTGTGTATTTAATTAAAATTCTAATTTGCTATGAAATTATAAACTACAAAATAATATTGAAAATGGTGTATTCAGTGTAGACATTGTTGTGGGGTTTTACTATTCCCCCTCTTGCTTAGTAGTATTCTAGTGCAGTTTATTTCCTGTGAGCTGCCTTTGGGTGGATTCCTTCAGGTATCTCCTGTAGAGCTTTTAGTAGCCATATATTTCTTTAGTATTTTTTAATCAAGGGATGTTTTGTCTTTTCTTCAGTTATGACAGATAATTTTGTTGTCCACAGTATTTTGGTTGGCAGTTACTTTCTTTCAGAAGTTGAAAGCACTTTTCAAGCCATTCTGGCTAAAGTTTCTTTAACAATCTACTGTTGTTTCTGATAGGCCTACCTTTTATGTGGCTTGGTGCTTCTTGCTACTTTCAACATGCTTTGTTCTATATATTTAGTGTTTTAATTATGACAAGGGGAGATTATTTTCTATTATTGTCTATTGGGGTCCTAAATGCCTCCTGCATCAGGAATCTCTTTTTCCTGATTTTTCCATTAGGATTCTTTTGAGAAAGTTTTTGTGATGGGATCCCACTGTGTAGCCCTGGCAGTCCTGGAACTCTGTGTAGACCAGTTCTACCTGCCTCTGCCTGTCAGGTACTAGGATTAAAAGTGTGCCAAAAAAAATGTTTTTAGAATAATCTCCTTCTATGCTCGTAACCTGGAGACTTGGTCTCTCCAAAGTGCTTCATGTATCTTGAAAGTCCATTGGTCCTTGATTATTTTTGTCCTTGTTGAGTTGTCCAATTCCTTTCCTCTTTGATCCATTCTATTGAGACGTTCCAGAGAGCTTTTTGTTTAACCGTGCTTTATGTATCTACCCAGCATTTAAGATTGTTTTTCCTTCAGTATTTCTTTGTTGAATTCTTTCCCTATCATCCACCACCTTCCCTATTTTGTTGAGTTAAAACGTTTGTGTCATTGAACAGACTATTTTGAATGACCTGATTGGGATTGCATCTAACTCATTTGGAAGAAGTAAACTGTCTAGGTTTTTTCATACATTGGCAATTTGGACATCTAGTGTTCTTTGCTTTTTTTAATCAGCTATACTTTTTCAATTGAAGTACTTGGAATGTTCAAGTGGGACTTGTTTGTGGTAATGCCATGTGTGTAGGTGAGAAAATAATTCTTTGGTCTAGGAGTGCCTGCCATAAGCTCTACATTATTTCCCAAGTATGGTACTGACTGGAAGAGCCACAGTTGTTTGTTAGCCCCACTATGCAGTTATCACACTAGCCAGTTATTAGGAAAAAGGCAATTTACAGAAGAATGGATTTACTCTATCATGGCTTAAAGGCATGGATGGCAGCAGACTCTGGAAGCCGAGAGCTACATCCTCACTTACAAGCAGAGTGTGAACTGAAGTAGGGAAGGCTTTAGGCTCCAGGATCTTCCCCTTGTGACATACTTCTTCTATCAAGACTATTCCTCCTAAACCTCCCCAAACAGTGACCCCAGCCCAGGGAAGTATTCAAAGACTGGAGCATTCAAACAGGGGGCATTTCTCATTTAAATCACCACAATATGACTTTGAAAAGGAGGGTAAAATCATTAGGAAGGAAAAGTTGAGCTACTGTTAGGGAGCACAGATTGAGAAATTCTTAAAGCTATGGAAGGCTAGAATTAACAAGAGGTGGTCAAGCAAGGATGAGAGGAGAAAAACAGGATAGAATAGGGGAAGTGTATGAGATGTGGCTGAAGAATACAGAAAATAAAGACTGCCTTGTGGTAATCTAGATGGAGAAATGGAAAATAGTAATTCTGAAGTGTAACTGAGTAATGTATGAACAGAAGCAAAGCAACCATGAGGTATGTATGCAAGAGTGGAGCTTAAAACTGGAGATGTGAAAGACTCCTATGTATCGTTGATATGATTGTGGGGAAGTCCTAGGATCTGGATCCCCTAGGCTCTAGTGATTTTGTGTGCTACATCTAAAATACTTTTTATGCTTCTACTTGAAGGTTCAAGACTATCTAAGAAGGTTTGAAAGTATACCCGATATGCTGGAATTGGACCACCTCACTGTTTCGGGAGATGTGACATTTGGAAAAAATGTTTCATTAAAGGTATTATGAACGTCCTGTTTATTATGGCTTTATAAAATAGGCTTCGTGCTGGAGAGGTGGCTCAGCGGGTAAGAGCACTGATTGCTCTTCCTAAGGTCCTAAGTTCAAATCGCAGCAACCATATGGTGGCTCACAACCATCAGTAATGAGATCTGATGCCCTCTTCTGGTGTGTCTGAAGACAGCTACAGTGTACTTACACATAATAAATAAATAAACCTTAAAATAAGTAAATAGATAAATAAATAAAATAGGCTTCACTTTCAAGTCCTAAATTTACCTTCATTAAGGAGTAATTCTTAGTCAGTATTTAGTACTACTGTATCCAGACACATAACCTAGTTAAAATACAACTATAACCAATACAGGGACTTTGTGGAATATAACCCTCCAATGAGGAAGGAAACCAAAGGTAGTAGTAAAAAGCGGCAGTTTTCAGAATAGAACCCTACTAGCACTGTGATCATTAATTAGCTCACTAAATGTGACTGAAAGTAGAGAAAACAACTTCATTTACACTGGTCTGTTCCTGTTGAGAAATATGGAAGGTAGATAATAACTATTAAAGCTCACAACTGAAGGTACACTTGTCTTTTCCTAATTACATCATCTTATAAAAACTTCTATGTTGATATTTCAAGTGTTCTTTTACATTAAGGCCATTTGCTTAAATGGAGATGTTAAAAGTTATACATGGCTAGGCAGTGGTGGCGCACATCTTTAATCCCAGCACTTGGGAGGCAGAGGCAGGTGGATTTCTGAGTTCGAGGCCAGCCTGGTCTACAGAGTGAGTTCCAGGACAGCCAGGGCTACACATAGAAACCCTGTCTCAAAAAAACAAAAAACAAAAAAGTTATACATGAATATAACGTCATTGTGTATACTGCTTAATCTAAAATCTCACTAAGACATAGAATTGTTGCCAGTAACTGTTCTTTAAAAAGGGAAGGGGTAGGCGCCACCTAAAAAAACATGGTGGCAATGTGGTATATAATTTGTCATACCTACACTGAAGATGCAGAAGGATCATGCTAGACAGCCAAACCTGCTGCTTCACCGTTTTGCTCACTGCCTAGTGAGCTCCAGCAAAGTGGGAAAGAGATCCATCCCCTTGTAAGAAAAGAAGTGCGTGGCACATGAAGAACACTTGAGGTTGTCCTCTGGTCCCCATGCACATATGTAGATGCACTAACACACTATAAAACCAACCCTGTATGTAATGTAAGCCAGCAGCCTTGGCCTGCTTCTTCCACCTCTTAGGAGACAGGAGTCTGGAAACACCAGGATTGTGATAGCAAGACACACCACTTCCCTTGAGATTATTGGCTTTTCATGTTTACTTATATTTATATTTGGTTGTATCTTTCAGCTGTGATTTTTAAGTACAATCTCGATTTTTTTTCTTCACTTAGGGAACAGTTATCATTATTGCAAATCATGGTGACAGAATTGACATCCCCCCAGGAGCTGTGTTAGAGAACAAGATTGTATCTGGAAACCTTCGGATCCTGGATCACTGAAATAAGCACTGTCAGATATACTTTCTACTAATTATGGGCTGAAGAGTTTCTTATAATAAAATGTCCTCTAAGATTATAAAATAAGCAGGTACTCTGTTTACTATGTTGTACTCTGCAGTGTTGAATTTTAAAGTAGTTTTCTGCAATGAGCTTTTACTCTAAGGAGAGCATGGATGAAGCAATACTTTCCTTCTTTGATGAAAAGCCTAGAAACTAGTTCCTCTTAAAGTGCAATATTTAGTCGCAGAATTGGGCCAGCTCTGTAGATCTTCAAGAGAAGCTTCACTGACTGTCCCTTTGAATTGCCTTTGATTTCAAAAATAAAAAAATCTATGTGTTTACTTTTGCTGTCTAGTGCTCACTCTGTGAAATGCAAAAACAGTCAAGTACTCTTGCTCCAATGTAAATGGGAAGGTCTGTTCTTGCCCTTTGATCACCAGCCAGTCCAGTTTTTTGTTTGTTTGATTTTCATTTCTAAGACTATTAAACATACCATTATTGACACTGGAACTAAACTTGAAAGTATTTAGTGTTCATCTGATTCTAGAACTGGGATACCTGCCACACCTTACACATTTAATGAAACTGTCTACCCAGGTTAAAGAAGAGCCTGTTCATCTTTTTCACCCTTGCTTCTGGAACAGTGTGTTTTGGGGGAGAGGAATATCATGTCATTAAAAGTTCCCCTTCATTAAAGCTTCAGTTCTTAACACTTTGTTATCACTCAGAAATACTGATAACGTTTGGAATCAGGTCTACTGATGGTTAGATGTATGCCTCCATAGTCAAGAAATATTTCTAGTTCTTCCATATTTGTTTTGGAAAGGCAGTGTTTAAAGTATACTGTATCATTGAACAAAGTTGCCTTTTAAGTCTGATGATTTTTTACATCTTTATTTTTGACAGTTTAAGAACCAATGACATACCTCTGCAATGATAAAAAAAAAATTCCTCTTGAGAAAACAAAACAAACCCCCCCACACAAGATTATTTCATTGTACATTATCACCACAAGATTAGGCACTCTGACAGGTTAGGCAAGATTCTTGGTGTGAGAACAGGCACTTTCATTTGTAGAGTGCTGCCGATTCTGCTTTTGAAGGTAGGCATTATAAAAGTCTTCAGATAGCTTACTCATCAACCTTGTATTTCTGGCCCCAACACAGCAGTCTGTATTTTAAAAATTCTGTTTATCCCTGGTCTTTGCTTATATACATATCAAAAGTAACTTAAAAGCAAGAATCTAAGAGGGCCATATTTCATGTTATCTAAATGTTAAAATGATAATTCATAAGTAAGCATACTATATGAATATGTATTCTTGCCTCTGATAGAAATGAAAAAGTAAAGAAAAAGCACAATGCTACCCCAAACCCTTCATAGGTACTTTAATAAATACAGCTATTAAACCATAGCTTTGTGTATACCACTTCTGAAAAGTACTTAAATTAGTAGTTGCATAAGTAAATGCAAATATTCTTTATTCTTTATAATCAGTCTTCCATATATTTAGCAGTTTGAGGCTTTACCCAGTGACATAACAGTGGTAGTGAAAAAGTTAAATATGCAACACACAAAACCTGAAACTTGACATTGGTCACTAAAACAAAAACTGAATTCCTAAATCCAAGCAATCAAAAGATGTTTATTTTTTATAAAGATCTGTAAAAAAATAATTTTTCAAACAGTTTTACTTTCATAGAGAAAACTTTCTACAGAGGTTGACTAAGATTTTAATATTTTCAATTGTACCATCATTAAATAAGGTGGGACACCATATGAATTTCATTGCACTGAAAGAAATGCAGAGCATTTTTAATATAAAGTATACAGAGCATTCTAGGCAACTACAGCTGTGTTACAGCTATGTGTTCTTTTGGATTTGGTCCAAAGAAACCTGAGTCTGTTTCCAGAGAGAATGAAAAATGTTATAGACACCTGATCACTTACTCCTTACTCAAGGATGCACAAAAATGGCATTCTCTGTAGATCCCACTGAATCCAGTTCCCAACACTGATCCTTCTTTTCCCTTCCCCTGCCTCAGTTCACTTTGGGTCCCAGGTTCAGTTCCTAGCACACCAGGCATCCAGATTTTCTTCAGAAACACATCCCATGGTCAGATGAACGACCCAAGGCTCCAGTTTGTCATCACCTCTTCTGTTCCCAGATCTCGGCCATATTTAGATCCAGATCTTTAAGGCCTTTTAAGGCTTGAAGATTTCCAGTGTAAAAAGCTACATCTGCTGTGACCAACCTAAACAGTAGGGAGAAAGGTATTTTTAAATATAATACTTTCTCGTCTGATATTAAAGAAGCAACATTCAGTTTTTTAGCCTAGTTGCTAGAATATTTTTTTAGATTTGGAATTGCTAGGGATAATAATGTTAACACTTGTCTTAGCAAATTTCCAGTATCAAAGGTCCACTTAATACTGATTTGACAATGTTTGGAAAAGGAACCAATGCCTTTTATTGTCAGTTCATGACAGATTCTGCCTGATAAAATCAGATTTATTTCTAAAAAGCATTAACTAAAAGAAATTAACAAACTGAAATTACTTTAGTTGGTTGACACTATAACATGTATGTGTGGCTACAATAGGGAAGGTCAAAGAAAGCTCAGGTTTTCTGGCAGTGCTTAGACAGGAAATGAAAGCTAGGGCTTTAGGAAGGTACTGCTGAGTATCCAACTTGATACTAAGGGCTGGGGTTGGGAGTATGGCTTAATGGCAGAGTACTTGCTTAGCTTGAATAAAGCTGTGGATTCCATCTTCAGCAACACACACGCATGCACAGTGACTCAATTAATAAAGACTTTCACTTCTGTGTACCAGCTTGTCAGATTTATACCTCCATCTGAAAGGACATTTCCTTCAGACCCTGAACTGAATGAGCAGGAACTGCGTAGCCTGTGTCTAACAGAAGCTCAAGTGTGACTTCGTCATGCTGTGCTCTAAATGCTGATCTGCCAGTACTACTTTATTCACATCCCACCCCCAACCCCAATCCTGGTATGCTTTAGTATTCAGAAAAGTTTAGAAAACAAGTTGTTAGAACATTAAACACAGGACAAGAGTATGTAATACGCCAGGGAAAGTGGGTGATAGGGAACAAAACTCTTGGCCTTAGAATATTTGACAATCTACTCTATCACTGAGGTATTTCCTCAACCTACATGGAAGATATGAGATTGTAAAAAAAAAAATTTAAATTAACATCAGCAGGGTAATGATTTCCTTCACCTGAGGAACACCAAACTGTCCTTATACAAAATTTTTTATAGTATTGAGTTATGTGGATAATTTAATTAATTTGGAGAAATCCTGTACTTTTTAAACAGGCAAATAAAATATAATTATGTCTAGCTTTCAAGGTTTTAGTAGCTTACCAATATAGAACGGGACTCTTATGAGTAAACTAGTATGTATGAAATACTCAGCTTTCAGCACAGTGACTCACTAGCAGCCACAGGCTCATTCACAGCATCATGGCCTTCTGCCTGAAACCGGCAGATGCTGGTACAATTTGTGAAACTCCTACGCTATCTGAGAAAGGCAGCTTCTTCCCTTCCCTAACTGATCCTACCAGTGGCTAACAAGAAAAGTAACACTTTACAGACCATTAAGAGTCTTAAGCTATTCCAGCCTTTAATTTTGAGTAGTGATTTAAATGAACTGCTAAGTAAATAATATCTCTAAACTATTCACAATCCAAATTTGAAAGAAAATTAATGACCTAACCTAGAGGTCATAATTTCTTGATCTATATAATGCCTGCCCAGCCAACTTCACAGCAATGGTGCATAAACAATATTTAGCTAGCAACAAGATTTCATTTAGAATATCCAATTTTCTAGTCACTCCTGGAAATGAATACTACATTAACTTTAAATAAGGTAAATCAAGACCCAGTGTGACTAAGCAAATGTCTAAGCTTTCAACTGTTCTATTTGGTTGGATGGATGAGTTCAATTATAAGGATCAGTGGGAAGCCAAACTATTTTCTCTCTACAGAATACCAAAGTAGACCTTATTCTGATCCTTTCATTACTGCCTCAAAATTGGCTCTCAATCAAGACATTAGGCACCTCTGGTTTCTAAAAGAGAAGGCACATACTTCTCTTGCTTTTAGTTTAGCTTTGACAACAGACTACCTATAATCAATATTTTATGTGACTCATAGGCAGTTTTCAGGTACTAGAGAGATGGCTCAGCAGTTTTGAGCACTTGTTTTTGCAGAGGACCCGGGTTAGTTCCTAGTACCCACCTAGCAGCTCACAACTATGACTCCAGATCCAGGAGCTCCAATTCTCCCTCCCCCTTCCCTCTGACATCCATATGCATGGTGCATGAAGAGCTATTCAGGCAAAACAGCCACATGTGTTTTTTAAAAAAATTAGTATGTGGCACACCAAGGAAATCATACTTAAGTTTAGCAAGTAATTGATGCTTTTTACTTTTTGTGAAACACACACACACATACTTTAACAATACTAGAGACTGAAGCCTGGGCCCCAGAGATGCAAGGCAAGTACTCTACCACTCAACAACACCCAGCCTTGGTTGTCTTGTCTTCAATTTTCTATGAAAAATGGCTTTGTTGGGTTTTTTTGTTTTGTTTTGAAAACATCATCTTTATCACACACTTTTAGTCCTAGCACTTGGGAGTCAGAGGCAGGAGGATCTCTTTGAGATCAAAGCCAGCCTGGTATATATATTGCAAGAGCTAAACAAACAGTCCCCCAACCACACACACACACACACACACACACACACACACACTAAGAAAATTCAGGCATAGATAAGGTAAGCAGATTGTTTAAAATTAGATAAAAGCTAGTAAGTGGCCAAGCTAGAACTTAACCCAAACTTTATGAAACAGGAGTCCTACAGTTTTTAAATACAATACTATTTCAACAATAGATCATTTTTCAGAACCCCACAAAATGAGGCATATTTTACCATAATTTTATAAATGAGGCAATTTCTCTAGTCCAGGGACCCCAGAGTAGAGCTTCGAGTTCTATAATAACACAACACTGCTGGGCATCTAGACAAACTACCAGCCCACACTGCTTCAAAGAGCTGAGCACTGACAAGCCTTACTAGCACACAGAAATAGTAGAAAGATATAAAGAGACATGTCCACAAGAAAACATCATGGTTTTCTTTCTTCCTAAGTATGATAACAGCAAAAAAAAAAAAAAAAAAAAAAAAAAAAAAAAAAAAAAAAAACATGAAGAACAACAAGAAATCAGGCCACTGAGTCATGGAGGATGCGATGAGAACACTAGGAATCGCCCATTTTGAACACATTGGGAATCATTCATACCCATTTTGAGGTCCTCCGTCATTTATTACATTTAAGTGTGATAACTGTTTTTTCAAGTGGAGTTTGTAACTTGCATTAATTCTTAAAAATAACATCTGAAAAAGAAGAGTAAGTTACTTAAAGTTTTCCTGAAATAGAAGCTGTAAGTATTTGTTACAGATATACAGAGAAACATTCTTTTAAATCTTTGTTTTGCCATCTACTTTTATGATGTTCCTCTCAGGTAATGGTTTTTCTCCACAGTTGGACAAAAGCTCTTTTCCCTGCTCAGCAATGTCTCTCTCTTTTTTTTTTTTTCTTTTTCTTTGAGACAAGGTTTCTCTGTGTAGCCCTGGCTGTCCTGGAACTCACTCTGTAGACCAGGCTGGTCTCGAACTCAGAAATCTGCCTGCCTCTGCCTCCCAAGTGCTGGGATTAAAGGTGTGCGCCACCACTGCCTGGCTAATAATGTTTCTTTCAGCAATAAAATTCCCTTTGTATATATTGGGAGAATTTCTGAGGGATATGTAGAGTCAAAACTAGGTTAAAATAAGACACAGTAGTGGGAAGCAGGAGTAGGAAAGAAGATATGATAGAGGTAAAGCTACTTTACATTTTTATAGACATTAAACTATAAAAATAATCTGGCATAGTCTACTTTCCAAGGGAGTATATATGCACCTGTGGGAAGTCTAGCAGTTGCTGGTGTTCAAATGGTAACAAGAGCATGCAAGGCTCTATGTAAGTGCAGGCCAATCTCAGCAGGTGAGAGCTCCCTCATGTGGCTCTTGGGCGATCCAGGTCAAAAAGTCAGAGATGAGGGAATCTTACTTGTTGGCCAAGAAGGAATGCAGCCATCTCCTCAGAACTGAAACAACCCTCCTAAAGGGAGGAGAAAGGCTTACTCGGCTCCCAGGCTCAGAGCTATGTCTCACAAGACCCCTCTCTACAGGTACAAAGGCAGTAACAACTGCTCACAGAGTTCTGGAACTCCCTGCAGGCTCCAAAGCTCCTGGAATACAACTGCTTTTGAGTTACCTATGCCCCCATAAGTAACCCTAATAAACTCACTGGACAACCAGGGAGACCTGGATGGAACTGTCCCACTGGCCTGCTCCCAGTGTCCTCCCAGGGGAATTAGATGGCCCTTTAGGTTACTACGATTACAGAAAACCTAGAAATGCATGAAGAATGGACGTTCAAAGGGCACAACAGGAGCTGCAAAAACATGGTCACTAAGAACGCTACCTCCTCCAATACCATCTCCATGCATACCACAGAAACCATAAAAAGTAAGTTCTGGATAGCAAAAATCCCCATGGAAGTTAAGCCCACTGTTAGACACTAGCTTTATATTCTAACACTCTATCTTCTACAACTGGGCTTTAATGAGAGCACCTAGTTTAAGGGAATTGTTCTGAGGTTTCAAGGGCACAGTGGCACAGAGGTCCCAGGAGGAAGGGTATATACCTCTAATTCCTCCCCTACCCCTTATCGGAGGTGAGAGTTACCTCAAAGCCTTTTACTACAGATCACTCACACTCATCTTGTAAGTGTTAGGGACTTCCTATGTAAGTACTAATTTTATTTGCTCTACCACTAATTCCTTCCACACCTGATCTGTACTACAATCTCAGTTTATAACATTATGCAATTCATTGATAGATGCCAACTCTGACTTTCACATGAACAATGTAAAGAGTGATGTAAGTAGGAACCTCTACCAGTGGGTTACTAGAAGATCTATGCTTTAGAATGTGGTGGTGGTGGTGTTATTTAAAGTTCCCACCTGACAGAACAAAAGATATTTTGAAATTAAAACATTTTATCCATGCCTCATTGATCAATTAACAACCTAAAAAATTATAGCTATCATGTTAGAACATGAGCTAACCTTAACTGGATCAAAAGCATGTACAAAGTCCCGTACTGGAATGGGTACAAAATGTTAAAATCAGAAAGGTGGCTTTCAGAGTTACCACTCACCTGTGTTTGTTCTTCGGGAAGAAGATCAAATATAGCTTCATGCATTTTTGTCATTTGCTTACAAATATTCCTGAAACACGGGGAAGGGACAGGAGCTTTCACCTCATACTGGAAGGGGATAAGAGAGAGCTGTGTTTAGTCTTCTGGGCATTCTTTTTATGGAGACAGACCAGCTCAGGAGTAGGACCACAGACTTCTTGCAACCTTCAACTGTGTGGTTAAACTGAAGCTCCTTTCATTCCTGTCTATGTCATACAAACAGCGTCCTAAATATGTGACTTCTGTGGCTGGCTTCTTTCACTTGATGCTTTCCTGACTCATTGCTACGACATCCAGCTGTACTTCCTTGCTCTTATGGCTGAGTATGTTATACTATGAGTATGTTTCCTCACCACTGTCAGCTGATGGATATCTGTGCGGCTATGAATTGGGCCATTGTGAGTATCTGCATAGGAGTTTTGGCGTGGATATTACCTTTGCCCTCTTGGGCAGAAGTCAAGTGGGTCATGTGAACTCCATGTTATCTGAGCAGGAACAGCTGCACTACTTCATAACACTGGCAAGATGTGATGACTAAGCTCCCGGCCTCCTAACAGAAACTTATGACTACGTCTGGAGTTCTGATATTGTTTCAAACTATCCTAATTGTAGAAGTAGTTCAGACACAGGCAGAGGGAAGACAGCCACAGGAAGACAAGTAGACACAGGGTAGTTGATTCCAGGCAAGGAATGCCATGGACTCACAGTAAGGACTCCTCACTAGAGAAAGGGGCCTTCGGAGAGCCTGGCCTCACTGGTGCCTGCACAGAGGATGATTCAGCCCATTTACAGTCATTTGTTTTGGCAGCCCTAAAATCCCCCATATCATTATCTCTGCATTCCCTGATGATAACATTTGGCTCTACTTCACCTTCACTACCACATCCTCAGTCAGCTCAAGTTTATACAGTATTAATTCACAACCCTTAAAGTTTGCTACCACCCCAGAGATCTTCTCTTTCTCTAACATTCTTCTTAAATATCTCTTTGGGGGAAAAAGAATCACTAAAAACATACTCCATGCAAACACTACTGTTTCTGGCCCCCTTTGTGGCCTCTCACATCACCGCACACCCTCTGCAGCACTCTGCCTTCCTAGGTTCTCCCCTCTTGACCATCATGCTCTTCTCCAGTTGTCAACAAGCAAGGCTTCATTATAAACCCCACCACTGCCTCTTTCTGAAACTTATTTTTATTAGCAAACTAAGAAATTAGGTTGCATCCATCAATTCCAAAAAGCATTATGTTGGACAAAAGGAGCCTGGTATAATAAATAGGCTGTGACTCCATAGGACCTTCTCGGAAAGCAAAACAAACTAAATGTTCCCAAAGAAAAGGATTATCAGTATTTATTTTTTATATTTTGAGTATAGACATTTCATTTACTTTTAAGTTTTAAATCACCAAACTGTATATTGTAAAAGGGTGAATTCTATTGAATATGAATTGTATGTCAATAAACCTCATTTAAACAGCAAATATTCCAGTATGTCACCCATTCTTGTGTGTGTAGCCCGGTGTATTAGTAAACTGTAGTTGTCACCTTTGTTACTATTAACAGAGCAGAATAAGCATGTCATACACCTATGTATGTCCTATATATCTAAAATTGTCTATAAAGTGAAAAGTCACAATGCCTTAAACTTATGCAAAGCTTTATCATTTATAAATATCATTACCTTTGATAACAGCTTATCAAATAGGCTATCCATTATCGCTACAAGCTTAGCTGATATTTCAGCAATATGGTCATGGTAATCCTGTAATGAGAAATAATACTGCATTTTAAAGTTCTGTAAGACATATTTCCAAAAAACTTAAGATTTCAGAATGTATCTGTGCAGGGTGGAGGTACCTTGGTGATGTGATCGAAATGCCTAAGCATGCTCCACTGCTTGGGGGGCAGCCGGGCTTCAAAGTGAGCCCGGATCACGGGAATGTAGTGAACAATCAACTGCAGACACCGCGAAGAGAGGGCTGAAGTTGGCGAGTAGATACGAACAAAGAAACAAAGATATTAGTGGATTTTAATGTCATCAAATTAAGTAAGAATGTTTGTACTAATTATATATAGAACCAGTTTATTTCACAAATGAAAAGCACCATGGCAGTAATTCATTTTGCATAAGAAAATAATTTGGTAATGAGCACACTGCTTTCTCACTGGACCTTCTAGCAGTCAGAGGCCACTGACACAGCTGTCTCCCCAAACTACTTTTCAATGTGTATTTTCCTAAAATACTTCACACATTTACATTTTAGAAAGTGACACACCTTCCATACAACTTGGAACACAGTTAACTCCCTAGAAAACATACATACACACACACACACACATACACACACACACAATCACACACACACACACACACACACACGTACGCACGCACACACACATGCACACGCGCGTGCACACATACACACACGCACGCACACACGCACGCACACACACGGACGCACGTACACACACGCGCGCAGACACACACACACACACACACACACACACACACACA
>NW_022196905.1:9880850-9891734 GCF_008632895.1 Mastomys coucha
ACACACACACGCATGCACACACACACATACGCGCGCACACACACATACACACACACACATGTATGCACACACACACGTTCACTATAGCACCTGCCACTTTACAGGCTCTTCTCTGAGCCAACAAACATCAGGCGTAAGAACAATACAAAAGTGACATCATTCTAGCACCTCAGTATGGGAAAAAAATGGAAGAATTCATACCCAAGTTTTTTGTAGTAATTGTTTTTAGTCCAACAACTTGCAAAGCACCAGCTCCAAGAACTAACTGGCAACTTCTTGAATTGAAGTACTAACAAAAAAAAAAAAATAATAATAATAATAATAAGGAAAATAATCACTTTGAGCATTCATTAAAGTGTTAACTGCTCATAGTCATAAAGACACCCCTCCTCCTCTCACCTTCTCATTAAAACATGAATTTATGTTTTAGTTGGATTGTTTTCTCTTTGAAACATGGTGCATGCTGGCTTAAGCTCACTATATAATGCAGGCTGGCAATTCTCCTGCCTCAGCCTCCCTAGTGCTGAGATTAGAGGACTGACTCACTAAAATGGCCTGATATTATGAATTTTCTGGTAAAAAGCAGTTAGAATCCACTTCTGCATCAATTAAAAGGGAGGTAGCAGGTATGCTCCATCCTGACTTCTGGTGGGAGTGAGCGGACGCTGATTCTGTGATCTCTTGGGCTCTTTTTCCTCTGTTGGTTTGCTTTGTCCAACTTCAATGTGGTGATTTCTATTCATTGCATCTGTTTCTTATTATATCTACTTTGTTACATTTGGCTGTTATATCTCAGAAGCCTATTCTTTTCTAAGGACAGACAGAAAGGGAATGGATAGGATGGGAAGAGAGGTGGGAAGGAACTGGGAATTGTAGGCGGAGGGGAAATTATAATCATATTATGTGAGAAAAATATATTTCAATAAAGCAGGGGGTAGGGAAAAAGCCTTTACTATCATAGCACATAGAGATATTATTACAAAATAGCTGAAATTATCAGCATTTCACTTCCCATTAATGGTTCTGGAAAAATGACATCAAGAAAAATCTCTGGCTTTAGCAGATAAAGCTTCAGTAAGTCCCGAGCATAGATTTGAAAGCATTCTTGCTTCAGACGTGAGAGTGGAGTCATGCTCAGCACCTACCTGTCTCTAGTGCTATTCGCAGCTCTAAGGATATTAGGTCATGTGAACATACATATGAGTACAAATAAGCATGTGTGCACCTCACGCCTATGCACATACTGAATGTGGAGTGGACAGAGCATGATCAATATCGCAAAACTCCAACCCTAAAGATAATTTGATAAGTGTCTTCCAAGTTAAGGATTACTTTATACTCCACTGAGTGAATTCTTCCAACTGTTTTTCAGATAAATGGGTAAAGCTTTACACACCTTCAGCAAATCTGTCAGACGAGTGAGCATGTCAGTAGTGACAGATGGGATGTTATCCACACACTGGCAATATTCAAGAATGATTCTTATTAACAGCAAGACAGTTCTAGAAGAAAAGGATAACACATAGATACTCATCAATAGGCAAAAAAAGAGTTGAAAATATATATGGAGAAACACCAATCTTGGCAGTTGTATAACTTCAGAGTCAGCAAAGAGACTGGAAATGAATGTGCTCTCAAACGCTGTGCTGTAGAAACACGTTCTCTGTATGGCATTCTGTTGTTTTTTTAAGATTTATTTTTATTCTATGTGTACAGATATTTTGAGTGTGTGTGTATGTGTGCGTGTGTGTGTGCACGTGTGTGTGTGTGTGTGTGTGTGTTTGTGCACCATATGTGTGCAGTGTCCACTGAGGTAAGAAGACAGTTTTGGATCCCCTGGAGTTTAACTGAAGTTAAAGATAGTTGCGGGCCACCACGGGTGGCTTGGACCCAAATTTGGGTTCTCTGCAAGAGAACAAGGGCTCTTTACTGCTGAGAAATCTTGTCATTCCCTCGGCATGGCAATTTTAAGCAAGTCTCTACTATACAACATGTGCTCCAATTTAGAGACAAATCAGAAACACCAAGAAAAAGACTAAGCAGTGCGTCTGGTTGCTCACGTAAACTTTAGTCTACAATTATGGCTCTTAAATTAATGAAAGGAGCTTAGCCTAGATTTTCTTAGTGAGATGAAAAAGAATCTGTAAAGCTTTAAGGAGACCATAACATCCTAAGAGTTTACTGAGTGGTCACAAAGGGTTCTCCAAAAATGATCAATTATGAGTTTACAAGCAGGACATATCACAAATAAAGAAGACACATTATTGCAGGTTAAGTACAACTGCAGTTAAAGGAGGAAAGAATGACTTACTATTAGATACTTAAATTCACTCAGCTGTTCAGAAATGAGAAAGCCATATTAAATAATGTTTTATGAAAATCAGCAGGATATTAAAAACTAAAATTTAAGAGACGCATCAAGCCTTTTAAACTCATTCTGGAGGTCCTGTAGGCTCCATACCTAGTTCAGATTCTACTCTGAATGGTAGGCATATCCTTTCATGTGTCCACTGTATATCGTTTAAAATCTTCCCTCAGAAAAAGCATTAATTCCCCTTTAGCCAGGAAGTTTAGTCTTTTTTGGCAATAGTCTCTTTTGAAACGTAGCTGAATAACAAATCAATAAAGACAGAAATTACACTTCAATTGGAGGGATGAGATTACAGGAGGTTCAAAAGCTTTGCCCTCCTGAGAGAAGCAAAGATTCCAGAGAATGAAAAGAAGTGTTGCTGTTAAAATATGTATGCTTCCACCTTCTGAACAGTAACACCCTCACCTCCGCAGAACTCAAGAGTTCTACCAGGAAAGCACGTACAGAAAGAGACAACTGTACAACACTACACTATCATGACAAGGTACTACCTCCCTTCTGGAGGGGCAGCTATTTCAGAAGCAGTGAAAAGCAGCAAAAGCAGTATTTAAGCTGTTGAAGGCTTTAAAGACAACGGTGTACTTAAAATGTCATAAAAGGTATGCAGTACAGATGATGGTATGTTTCCAGGTAACTTGAATTAGAGATGTATTTATTCAAAAAAGAGAAAAAGACCTAGTGGGTCCAATGATAATGGTGAACTATGCTAAATGATATGCAGAACAGCAATAATTTTATAAATATAACTGATTTCCACAGTTTAAGTTCTATTGTCCATAAGTAAAACTACTGTGCTATCTCCTACACACTGAAAAAGTTGTAGAGAAAAAAAGCAGCAAGAGACTGGGAAGGTAATAATGGTACCAAGCAGTCACTCCATGGGCCTCGGGCTGCTTCATATATTTCCTATTACACAGGAAAACCAGGGCCTCCCTTTCTGTGAAGCCAGTGGAGTCTCTAATGGACAAACCATAGTACAAATTAATGTAAACTAAAAGAAAAATTGTAACATTTCCCTACATATTTTATAGCTTTTAACATTGTTACTACAAAATTTGCAAATTCACTCCAAGGGAGAACTAGAATGGCTTCAAAGAGACGCGTGCTACTCACCCAACAACAGCATACTGGTGCCCCTCCACAATAAGAACGTCAGCTGGCTTCCTTTCTTCTATAACTAAAAAACAAAGCAAACAAGAAAGATAGGGAACAAGATGAAACAGATCACGAGAGAAAAAAATTGAAAGGGCTGTTCCTGTTTAGAACCCAGAACTAGCTCATTTTTGAAACAAGTATCTATTGTATCTTGGGAAGTTCTATGGCACTGTGAAGGAAATACCCTGGGTTTAGTTAGATTTAGATTTGAGTCCCACTACTGCAAGTACTGGCTGCATGAACTTAAGTTCCTTGCAGTTAAAATTTTCTGTCTCTCAGGAGGCGAATGACAGGAATAATGATAATAAATGCCTATCTTGTGGGCCTGGTACATAGAACATTAGTAAGGATTTTTTTTTAAGTTAGAATTAATTTAGTTGGCTGGAGAGGTGGCTCAGCAGTTAACACTGGTTACTTTTCTAAAGGTCCTGAGTTCAATTTTCAGTAACCACATGGTGGCTCACACCCATCTGTAAAGGGATCTGATACCCTCTTCGGGCATGCATACGTACATACAGACAGAGAGCACTCACACAATTAAACAGAAAGAATTAGCAGCAGAACTAGCATTGTGCCTGACTACTTTTCATTATTAACATTAGCCCTTAAAGATTTCAACTCAGAAATTAACTTTCAGCATGTGATATTTCTTGCTACTATGAAACAAAATTTAGCATATTGAGGTAAAAAAAAAAGCAAATTAGATCACTGTCTTGGATCAGCCAAATTAATTAGCTTAAGAAAGGCATATCACTGTGCTTTTCCTAAGTGTCAGTTTCTGAACACTGCAAGTATTTACTCCCTCTTTTCTTTCACGCAAAGAGAGTTAAATTCTAATCACAGTTCACCTTGGGTGTCTATTTGTGTTGTGACAGGATGCACTTTCTTAGTTAACTCTCTATTCTGCACAGATGGGGCAACGTACAGCAGGTAAGAAACAGATCCTGCTGCCAGTCTGTCTGAATCTGTATCCCTGCTCTGCAACTCAACTACTTACATAACCATGCTGGGCCCAAGTGTCTGTGTTTGTTAAAAGCCTAGTGTGAGGACCATCAATGACATAACATCTGTAAACGGCTGAAAACATCAATGCCTACCACCAAGCAATCGCTCTAGATGTCAACTAGCCTTCCCTTCCTGGTGCCCAGATCAGTCTCTAGTGAGTCAGTGACGACAGCATATACTTAGGACCTTCAGCAAGGCAGGCGCAGAGGGACAGATACAATGCAAAGTATATAGAAAACTCCTACCACAAGAATGTGAAAACTGTTCACTTTCCAGGGTGAAAAAATACAAGGCTAATGCAATCACTCTATATTTATAACTTTAATTGAAAACCTATTTTGTTTGCATAAAGTAGAATGAAAGAGTATAGGTATGCAGTGACAGAGGTATGCCCTCGTCATCATCAATACAAAGTTGGAGGAACCATGTGTGAGAAACTACACATACCCGCTGGCTTTTTTTCAGGTAAAGCAATCTTTCCATCCGCTATAGAATCAACAAGATCCTGAAATTCTGCGGGAACATCAGCCTGCTTCCAGCGCTCATTGTCCAAGAGGAGGCTGTTCAAAAGGGAAGGAAAGAATGGTGAACTTTAACACACACGTCTCAGGATCAGTCCTTAGCTAAAGGAACAGAAGAGGCCCTTCAAGGTGACAGTACTTAAGTGCTGGACGATATGACAGACTGGATCCACTCCCTAACAGAACCTTTACAAGGTCTGTCTCTTAGCCTAGCCAAACTCAGCAAAGAGAAACGATTTAGTCAACCCTGAGTGAGAAAGAGACATTCATTGAGGATCAACTGATAAAGACTTCAACAAAGATAAAATTCTAATTATCTGAATCAAAGAAATGCGATCTTAATTCCCCATTCTGAGGAATTTTGCCTGTGATCAACTATGTTTACCCTTTAACCACAGCTGTTCCAAAAAGAAAGGAAAGTACAGAAGGTACCCGGTGCTACCTGAGCTTGGTCCGCCTCTCTTCATGAAACCTGGTCACAAACTTATTTGCTTGGCTCTGAAGGGCCCCAAGCAGTGACGTGCTCTTCCTCCCACAGATCTGTTCAGTGTCCGCTATGAACGTCTCCATTAATCTCGAGAGTGCTATGAATTCTGTGGAATTCAACTTTTCAAGAAAACCATCCTAAGTTTTAAAAACATCACATCATGACATAAGTTAGTATAACACAAAATATGTATGAGCTATAAAACTGACGTAGCTTAGTAACTGCTAATGTCATTTTTATTTTCCTAGTATGTTAGTTGTATCATATTAGTTATAGTTATGATTTAAAACATTTATACTTTAGCTGAAATTTCCTAATACTTTAGAATCCACAACTTGGAACATACGGAGCTAAAGATTTCTAAAGCTGGTTATCACTTTATAACACAGTTAACTCAAAAATATTCAAGTTACCCTACACATTTTTTACAATACTACACTTAAACTTTATTAACACCTTTTTGTTTGTGTGTATATATATAAAACAGCATGTTAGATTCAAATTAATTATTATGGTGTTATATTTTTAAATAAGCCTTTTAAATAAAAAATTAATTGGAAAAGAATGGTTTTTTAAATTTTCTATTTTTATTTTCTAATTATTTGACATCTCAGTAGCTCCTTAGAAGACCACAGCAGTAATACTATCAATTTTCTAAGTGTTAAAATGTGACTGTGACAGAACATAGGTACAGTTACACATAACTCAGATCTCTAAAGTAATACTTTGCATAATCAGAAAAATCTCCAAGACTTTATGAAAATAAAATACCTTTGCTCTTGACATGAGAAATTTGACAGCTCGATCATGGCATACATCTGAAGCATTACACAATAACTCCTGGATGTTACTTGCTAGTTTTCCTAGCTCCAAATCAGTTAACCTCATGTCTTCACTGACTCTGAAGATGAGATAATGAGATTTAATCAGGATAGTATTCTCCACATGTGGGGCATCAGAGAGGAGGACAAAGACAGAGAATTCACATTTGTGGAAAAAATTCTGGGCTATCGTATATTTTTAATAAGTTTTAATGGTGCTCAAAGTAACATTTCACAGGCATAACTTTTTTACTGTACTAGTGCTAACACTTAGCTCACTCTCTGGCTGCAATCTGCAGACATTAGAGCAGAGGAGCCGTGTTCTGGCATAGGTGCGAGATGAAAACTGTGCAGGAGCAGCTATGCAATGAGAGAAACTGCTGGGAGAGCCAGTGAGAAGGAAGGGCAAGCAGGTTCTTTCTTCCTGTGATTATAAGTTACTTAGTGGCAGAGGAGTTACCAAACTTAACTGCGCAGCACTGGAAAGATAAGAGCACAACCCTTAAGGAAGCTGTATTAAAGAGTTGTCTTTATATTTTGAGGGGAAGTGCAAGATTTTTCTGTTTTTAAATATTTCCATTCAAGAAGCATATTATAAAGATCACAGAGCCTGGCAATGGTGGCATATGCCTTTAATTCCAGCACTCAAGAGGCAGAGGTAGGCAGATCTCTGAGTTCAAAGACAGCCTAGTATACAAAGCGAGTTCCAGGACAGCCAGGGCTATTCAGAGAAACCCTGTCTAAATAAACAAAAATAACTAATAAATAAAAGAATAAATAAATAAATGCCACTTATTCTTATGCCAACAACTCTTTAGCATTATCATAACCCAAGTTAAGCGCCTGTATCATTTCAATGGAATAAGACAATTTTCAAATTATTAGCAGGCTCTGATTTATATTACTGGGTTATGAAAAAAAATTTATTGTCCCTCAAAATTATATCACTAAACCTATTTACTAATGCCTTAGAATAACAGCAGGGTTAACAGTCTTAAGGTATTCTCAAAACAGTCTTGTATAATTCTACTGAGGACTGTGGCCCTCAGTAGTTTAAATGATTTACCCACAGCTACAATAGTAAGAGAGAAAGACCAAAATCTGGACGTGGTCTCTAATTCATTAAACTCCCTCTGTTCCATAACTTCAGGGGGCGGGGTGGTTGCACAGATGTACTGGGCACAAATGGAGCCAGAGCACAGCCTTTGGTTTCCTTCCTCAGGGACCATTTACCTTGTTTATGACACAGGGCCTCACACTAGCTCAGCCAAGTAGACTAGGCGAGCTGGCTAGTAATTTCCATGTCTCTGCCTCCTTAAGCACTGGGATTTCAAGAGCACACCAACACAGCCAGCTTTTAACCTGTTTTCAGGTGTAAAACTTAAGGTCCTCTCTTTTTGCTGATTTGAGTTTTCTCTCCAACACTCAAAACACTTATTTCTATAAAAACAGTCTGGTACTAATGCCAACTCCAACAAAAAACGGTCACTTACAAGCTCAAATTTACTACTGAAATGAGGACTTATTTTCTAAAGGATTACTAAAAATTGCCATGTAACAGAATCACTAAGAAATTTAGAACCTTTAGCCACATGCTACTAACTCACAAAGACATAAACAGAAAACAGTAAGTTTTTAAATACTGCAGTGACCTAACCAAAGGTGTGAGTGTTCTTAGATCTTGTTTAATTGGCTGTAATTTTTCTTTAGAAGATATCTTTGAGTTTAATTGCTTTTAACTTCCCTGTCATCTCCCCTTTAAGCAGCAAGCCCTCAGGCATTGGTGGACAAGCTGAACATAGGCAGGACCATCTGCAGTGCCTACGTTTCATCCTGTGGTAACTAACATGTAACGAAGAAACACCAGAGAAGACTCTAAAGTGATGGACAATGAGGATAGGAAAGAAAAACACAAACAGAACAACTGTGACGCTGGCTGAAGACTGTCAAATGTCACAGCAAGCTGCAGCTGCCTTCAATACTTCTCTCCCCTGCCACAGTGATGGCTTTAGCTGCGCGAGTATCTTTAACTGACAAACAGCTAAGGACTCTAGTTCTCAGGCTGTGTTACAGAGCAAGTCAGGGTAAGTAACAGTAAAACGTACAAATTCGAGACCATGCTCTTAAAGGACAAGAACAAGCTGGAGAGTGAGGCTAGGGCCTCCCTCATGCCAGAGCAGCTCTCTCCTACTGCAGTGAACATGGTGCCTTATCACAGAATAAGAAACTACACACATATCTGAGTATCTGGTTTATAGCAACAGTGGTACTACATACAGAACAGTAAGGGAGATGGCATCTTAGCTACATGGGTTAAGTGTAAAGGATTATCTAAGTACAGGAAGGAAAAAAAGGAAGAAAACCTTGCACAGTACAAAAAAATTACAGAGAAACTGTCAATCTAATTGTCAAAAGGACATATTTAAAATTAACAGCCTTTTTTCACCAAAAGACCTTAACTAGAGAGTGAAGTGGGAATGATGATTTTGCAATATGGGTGGAGAGCAGACTTGTGCTTATACAAGCAACTCTAGCAAGTCAGAAAGAAAGAAAGAAAGAAAGAAAGAAAGAAAGAAAGAAAGAAAGAAAGAAAGAAAGAAAGAAAGAAAGAAAGAAAGGAAGGAAGGAAGAAAGAAAGGAAGTAGGCAAAGACCTACTATACACACTTGCCAAGAGAAGCTATCAAAAGAGACAATGAGTATAAGAAAAGGTGTTCTCCTACCAATCACCAGGACAAAACTAAAATTCCTACACTTGCGACCTACACTCTGAAACAGCCAACATATAGAAGACTACCAAATCTGGAGAGTGACAAGAGTGAATGAAGATGTGAGACAGCAGAACTCTTCGTGACAGGACTCTAAGTAAGCAACTGCACATGAGGCTAAAAACCCAGAGACCCTTCCCCCTTCTTTTACAAGGCTGATTGGATGTGTCTGGGGCCTTCCATTCTGCCATCATTTCCTCTTGAACTATAACCTTAACTGAGAATGGCCAGTAGTGTGTATTTTAAAGTAAATTTGCTAAGAAATGTGTCTGCCCAAGATGCCTTCCCATATGAATATGTACAGACTTTCTTTTTTTGTTTGTTTTTTTAACTTTTATTGCATTATGATGAGAAAAGTTACATGATTTCAATTTATCTGAATTTGTCAACATTTTAGAACATTATTTTAAGTAAATAGAATTAAATCACATTCTTGTTTCCTTTTTGTACACCCACTCCTCCCAGAGACCCCCCTTCAATACTTACAATATCTTTTTTTGTCATATTCTTTAAAATGTATAAAATATTATAACAATAAAAATGAGTATTATAAAAGTTGTTTGATATAAAACAACAATCAATGTAACAGTCTCATTTACAGCAATAGTGAAAATACATTTTTCTCAATATAAATTTTAAATAACTCCAAACATATTAACTATGTACTGCAAAATAATACATCACTACTAGTACTTTTTAAATGAACATAAATATATAAAGTCTTTTTGTTTGTTTTGTATTTAGTAGACTTTAAAATCTTAGCTCTTACTGTGAGCTATTTTGGCTTGTAAGCCCAAAATAAGAACAATTTTTAGACAATGGATTTCATTGTAATAAGGCTGTACTTCAATGACCCTCAAACCTTCAAAGGATTTTACCTCCATCGTAGCTAAGCTGAGAGTTGACTGTTCTGCTGCACCAAGAAATGAATTGTAGGCACGATTTTTGGATACAGACTTCCTGTTATGGTCAAAGCTATTTGACTGGAGTGAGTGACTTTATTCTCAGCCCACAGAGAACAGGTTACATTCCTTTAAGAAATGGTGTAGGTATTAAGATGGTCTATCCATAAAGTCATTCGCCAACTGTTTCAATGAACAATGGTTCTGCTTGGAGGAGGGTGGCACAGACATTAGGTGAGGGTAAGAATTTGGTTCATTAGCTGTGATAACTTGGAAAAGCATTCATCTCAGAGAAAGAGTAAGTTATAAAGTCCTCTTTTTCAAACTTGATACAAGAGTTACAAATGTCAAGCAAAGCACTCAGTCTCACTCTTTGTTGTTCTCTTACAAGCAACCTCGCTAGTTAATCCTCTATGTTTCTTTTGGGTATATAAATACTTTTCAAATATGTAAGTTGTTCTGAAAATGATAGTATAGTGTAAAGACATGAAATAAACGATACTACTAATAGAGAGGCTGAGATAGGAGAAGCAAGATTTCAAGACCCTTATGTTGTACACAGCAAGACACTGTCACAAACAAGCTGAAAGTATATATAGATTGTACAATATTGGACCTATTCCTCCAATTACCAAATTAGAGAGAACATTGGATGACAATCAACAAATTTCAAATTGCTCATATTTTTGGATTTCAATCACGTAGGATATCATGGTAATATTAGTTTTCATATTAAGATATTAAGAAAAGGTAATTGTCACTTCCTGTTGTTTTTGTTATAGAGATTGAATTAGATTTGTGTGGATTTGTTGAAAGATTACTTTCTTGCTTCTCCTAGGGTGTAGTTTTGCTCCT
>NW_022196905.1:9892166-9931187 GCF_008632895.1 Mastomys coucha
TGGATGTTTTGGGTTAGGAGCTTTTTGCTTTTTGCATTTTCTTTGACTGTTGTATCAATGTTTTCTATAGTGTCTTCTACCCTTGAGATTCTCTCTTCTATCTCTTGTATTCTGTTGGTGATGTTTGCATCTACGACTCCTGATTTCTTTCCTAGGTTTTCTATCTGCAGGGTTGTCTCTCTTTCTGATTTCCTTATTGTTTCTATTTCCATTTTTAAATTCTGGATGGTTTTGCTCATTTCCTTCACCTGTTTGACTGTTTTCCTGTAGTTCTTTAAAGGATTTTTGTGTTTCCTCTTTAAGAGCTTCTAGCTCTTTACCGGTATTCTGTATTTCTTTGAGGGTGCTATTTATGTCTTTCTTAAGGTCCTGTATCGTTATCATGATAACTGATTTTAGATCTGAATCTTGCGTTTCTGGTGTGATGCTGTGTCCAGGACTTGCTATGGTGGGAGAATGGGTTCTAATGATGCCAAGTAACCTTGGTTTGTGTTGTTTATTTTCTTACGCTTGCCTCTCACCATCTGGTTATCTCTAGTGCTACCTGTCCTTGCTAAATCTGACTGGAGTCAGTCCTTCCTGTGATCCTGGTTGTGTAAGAACTCCTCGGAGTCAGGCTGTCTCTGTGATCCTGTGACCCTGGGCTTGTTAGAGCACCTGGGAATGCAGCAGCTTCCTCTGGGTGTTGTGGGACTGGCTGTGGAGCCTGGGCTCAAGGTCTGCTTAGGAGACCAGCCCAGAGAGACCAGAAGGAACCCAAGCCACTCTGCTGGTGGAGTTCCTGTGTGCCTGCTCCCGCTGGTCCCAGTTACTCCCAGTGTTGGGTCAAATGTTGGGTGCTCCTCACCTCTGATCCTGAGAGTGTCAGAGCGCCTGGGAGTGGAGCTTCCTCTGGGTGTTGTGGGACTGGCTACAAAGCTTGTGCCTAAGGTCCCTCAGGACACCAGCCCAGAGAGACAGGAAGGAACCCATAAGAAATGTGTCTGCCCCAAGATGCCTTCTCATATGAATATGTACAGACTTTCTAAATAAACTCCTCGCCTTTTTTTTTTCTTCAAGAGAATGTCATCTTTTAAAATTGATCTCTTGACTACAGGTAACAAATTCTCCTGCACTCTCGTGTGTTGGCTGTGCTTTTTGGCTGTGCACTCAATCAAAATGTAAGCCCAATATATTCAGTGATATGTGAGTGTGTTTGTGTGTGTGTATCCTCATTCCTAGTGTGTGTGTATATATATATATATATATATATATATATATATATATATATATATATATATGTGCATATATATTTTCCAACATCTGTTTGTAGCATATACATCAAAAATGTCAGCAAGCATTTAAAAGCTACAGATTTAACAGTGGCAAGAGTCCATGCATAGTATGCCTGCACAAGAACTGTGAATTCATGGAACCACCAAAGACAGGCATAATCCCTAAAACAGAAATAACCCCAAATACTATCAACAGCAGAATGACTTTTACATTGTGATGTTGTCAGAGGACATTATTTTTGTAAACAAATAAAGTCCCACTACATGCACCTGTCACACACATAATATTGAAGGAAAGAAATCAGATAAACACAAAAGTGTGGTTCTATAATATACAATTGAAAACTAAAGCAACAAAACACACACATTCTCTTTCTTTCTCTCTCTCTCTTTCTCTCTCTCCCTCTCTCCCTCTCCCTCTCTGCCTCCCCCTCCTCCTCCCCCCCTTCTTAACAATTTTAATGACTTGATTCCAGATGGAAATAATTAGAGCAGGGGAGGATAAGTTTTCTAGAAAGCCGATACAGCTCCATTTCTTGACAATATTTCTAGACCAAATATTTTCATTTTGGAATAATTATTTGAGCTGAACATTTAGAATTTAACTTTTGTCCCACATGTAAACTGTATACCAAATTAAAAGGTTTGAACCAAAACAAAACAAGGAGCGTCCCAGTCCTCTGCCCTCTCCTCCTCACTGCTAGGGTAGAGACGATAAATGCAGGAACAAAGAGCAAGCACCTCAGATGCAGACAGAGTCACACAGTGAGGGTAGGACAGCTGTCCCCTCAAGTGAAGATCTCCTAACTCTGAATGTTTTAATAAATAAAAGTATTTAAGATACAGAATTTGTTGTTGTTGTTGTTGTTGTTGTTCTTTTGAGACAGGGTCTCACTGTGTCTCTCCCTCTCCTGGAACTTGGTATTTAGACCAGGCTGACTTTGAACTCACAGAGATTCACCTGCCTCTGCTGCTCCCTCCCAGATGCTGGGGAAAAAGGCATGCATCACCATGCCCAGTCGAAATACATAATCTCAATATAGATTTAATAACTAGTAAATATAAAGATATTAGCCTAAACACATACAAAATACATACATTTACTAATGCAGTTCAGGTATTTCAGTAGGAAGGAAAAACTGTAATAAACTGATCTCAAGCAAAATGTGAGTTCCATGAGCTCTGGCCCACAGGTTGATTTGGATATAAGCAACAGTACTAAGTCTTGTTATTCTTAACAACGTAATCCAAACTATGTTCTTGGAACAAAAAGCATTTACAGGTTTTGCTTTGTCTTTTTCGATACCAGTTATTAGAGGGACGCCTGCTGAACTTAAGACTATGGTCACCGGGTGGTGGTGGCGGCGGCGCACGCCTTTAATCCCAGCGCTTGGGAGGCAGAGACAGGCGGATTTCTGAGTTTGAGGCCAGCCTGGTCTACAGAGTGAGTTCCAGGGTAGCCAGGGCTACACAGAGAAACCCTGTCTCGAAAAACCAAAAAAAAAAAAAAAAAAAAAAAAAAAAAAAAAAAAAAAAAAAAAAAGAAAGAAAGAAAGAAAGAAAGAAAGAAAGAAAGAAAGACTATGGTCTACAGATTAGATGATGATAATTTATCTTCTTAACTAACTGTTAGTTACTGAGTTATGTAAGACAATGTTCTGGGTTAGCAACCACATACTCAAGATTCTTGGAGAAAGAGGCATCATGTCTGATTGCAGATACAAAGAGAAAGGAGGAAGGGAAGGGAGGAAAATGAGAGGGAGATGGGGTCATGTGGTACACTATTCAGAACTGGGGCTGTTGAGTGGAGGACACTTGACAGATTTCTTACCATTATTGCAAGACTTCTATAAATGTGAAATAATTCAAAACATATATTTTACAAGTGATGTTGGGAGGCAATGTAATCCACTAAAAAACTCACATCTCTGAGAAACCAATGCATAAGGCATACACATCTTTACTAATATAAAAGAGCAGAACAGGGAGAGAACAAAAAAAAATCACCAGAGTAGTAACGGATGTGGGTTCCTGGAAGAGTTCTGTCTTATTTGTATAAATTTCCTCTCAATCAATTCCCATAGTGCTAAAGGGAGGACGAATCAGGAAATAATTCAAGTTCCTCACCAGTCCTAAGATCCTATAATCTCTCCACTGTCTCCACAGCTCCCATCCACACCTTCTACACATCTTCAAAATAAAGTGTTTCATAAAAATGTTCCATAAAAATGACATACTTTGTTAAATTCTCAAGGGTTACATTTTAAACACTAAAGTGGAATGTGCAGTCTTACTGCAGCAGAGGTATCATATACTCACATAATATCTATACCTCCTGGAGGAGCCGACACAGACGGCTGCTCTTTGCTGGATGAGGAATCAGTAGCACATTCCGGTTCGGATACCGAATCACTGCTACAGGGCTCACTATGTGGAGACGTGTCTCTCTGAGAGGTAGTGTCAACTGCCGCAGAGGCTGGCTCACTCTCACTGAAAGCGTCACTTATGAATAAGCCCTCATGTGTCAGGTAAGCCACCTCTGTGTCCACGGAGCTGTCCTTCCCAGCACTCCTCTGCTGTGAGACCTCTTCCAATTCTCTAGTCCTTTGGTTTTTCTCAAGAACTGAGAGAACAACACTGTGGATGATATTCAATGTTGCCTACAAAAAAGAAAAGATAGGACATGTTTTAGGAAGATGCATTCAAATACAAACCTAAATTTTACAAGAATTAATTACGTGAACAAAATTCTGAACATCTATGATCAAAATGAATCAAAGTCTTATAAGAAATGTTACAATTTTTATCAAGCTCATATTGATAAAATAACAGTAAACAGTGACTTGTGAAAAACAGCTGCACAGGAGAGGGAAGCTCATTATAGCTTAGAACCCAGAGCACGTACATTCTAACTTATTTTTCAATGGACATTTCCCTAAAACACTGTATATTTCACTAACCTCTTAATCATGCTGTACCAAACATACCAGCCTATTTCTCAGAGAAACTTATTAGTACGTATGCCTACTTAAAAGAACACTAGCTTATGCTCCTTTGCATTGTATTGTCACATGGGGATGTCTCGTTCTGTTGTCTGATCACTCCAAGCTGGTCTCACTTGACACCTCTGCTGCCTCCTCTGAACAGACAGCTCTTCCCTGTGAACTCTGCTCGATATCCTTCTCATCACTTGGGTTCTGGCACACATGGCAGCTTCCTCAGAGAGACCTTCCTTCACTGACTCTCACAACAGCTTTATCCCACTAATGCAGTTGTGGCTGCTCGGCTATGGTTTTGTTTTGTTTTTTTAAAAACATTTACTGTCATCTAAAATAATCTATTTATCTAGGTCTCTTTCTACTACATTGTTAGGTCTACCTCAGTATTGTTATCTTAAGCAATGGTACTTGATACCGAGGAAACATTTAAGCACTGAAAGCTAGGTAAATGAAAAATAGCTTACATAAAGTACTATCTTTAAGAACCATTAAGTAGGCCAGGCAGTGGTGGTGTACACCTTTAATCCCAGCACTTGGGAGGCAGGGGCAGGTGGATTTCTGAGTTCGAGGCCAGCCTTGTCTACAGAGTGAGTTCCATCCAGGACAGCCAGGGCTACACAGAGAAACCCTGTCTCGAACAACCAAAAGAAAAAAAAAGAAAAAAGAAAAAAGGAAAGAAAAAAAGGATTTTGATAGTCATAGCTGCAAATCTCAAATGCATTGCTTCTTCTCTGAAACATTTGATTTCTTTTGGGGATGGACATGATTCAAAGGAAGCAGATACCAAGTTCAAATCCCCTGAGCCAGTGAAGGCTGAGTAAGTGGAATCAGAACAGACACACATCAAAGACAGACTGAAGGAAATGCAAGCAACTAAAACCAAGGCCCAAGACATCATCATGCACATACAGGCTTACCCTCATCCAATACATTTCAGTTCTATGAGTACTGTCTAGAAAGCTGACTGAATTTCAGATATTCCAGGCAACTGATATGTAAGCTTACCTTAACTCTTTGTAGGAAAACTGTAAACTTAGAGAAAATATCCTTTAACAGATCAATCCACTGGGGAAAATTCAACATTCTCATTTGATCTGCAAGCCTATAAAAAAAATTTTAAACAAAAATAAGTGTCTCTGGACCAATATGGTAACATCTATAAGCTGGAGGAAAGGATATTAAATATTCTATTAAAAATAAAGTGCCATTTATCTTGAGCCCTAACTAGAATCCTAGGTTCCTGAGCTGAAGAGGTCAGTTAGCAAACTGCCCTGCCTGTTTAAACACCACCCTGTCTGATTAGTCCAACCACGTACTGACATAGTCTATATTACACTGTAATTCCATGGGAGAATTTTGTGACCACACCTAACATTAGCTAAAAGTAAGGATCTCTTTTGAAATAATGATAGAAGTATACCATTTCATTTCGCTCAAAATATGTAATAATCCACTTTTCCACTGTGAGAAGTAAAACAATCTGCTGGCATAGACTCTGGGCAGCACCAAATCAGCTCAAAATTCCAGCTGTTGAATGCAGCTGCTGACCTAACTCTGTGAAGTGACTGAGCTCTTCCTTGCCTTGTTTGTTGTTGCTTTTTATTTTTAACAAGGAGGAAAAGTATGTATCTTTTACAGTTATAAACATTAAAGAAATTGATAAGAAGTGTTATCAGCAACATACAGCACATTTAAAAAATGATGTATCAGCCAATGCTATTACGTGATAGTTATTCTAAGTTAGTAAATTCTAATGTGAAACAGGTTAATATAAAATAGAATTCCCTAAGGAAATTTTATAGAAAATAACATTACTCTATATATTTCCAGTGAATGCTGCTATAGCCATAAGTTTATTACAGAAACAAAATAAAAAAAACCACATTCTTGTACTAGATAGCAGGAAGCTCTCTGCATAAGTCGAGAAAATTCATTACAATGTCTTACTAGGGTTTTTATTGCTGTGGGAGAACACCACGACCACAAACAACATGGTGAGGAAAGAGTTTGTTTTAGCTTCTATCAGCATACTCCACTGCTGAGAGAACTCAGGCAGAGAACTGCTTCAGAGGCCACTGAGGAGTGCTGCTTACAGTCTGGCTCCCCAAGGTTTGCTCAGCCTGCTTCTTACAGCCAGGAACACCATTTCAGGGGTGGCAGCACCTACAGTGGGCTGGGACCTCCAACATCAACCACCAATTAAGAAAGTGTACTACAGACCTGCCTACAGGCTAACCTTACGAACTCATTTTCTCACCCGAGGAGTCCTTTAACCCAATGATTCTAACATTAAACTAGCCTGCACAAGAGCAAGAAAATAAAGTCATGGTCCTGGTTTTTCTGAAAGTTCCCACAATGTGTCTCCCAGAGCCTCCCCCTCCTCCTTAGTTACTCCAACCAATTCTAAGACAGATGTGCCAAGGAATGGTGCAGAAACTGCAACACAGAGGTTTTGCACCTCTCCACTCAGAGGTTTTGGCCCAGAGAATCTTAGTTAACTATCTATATCGGTGGCCAGATACCTAAATTCCTTTAAATTTAGATACCTAAATGAATGAGAAATTCAGGTATAAGATACTTAACACTATCCTTCTCAGAAGGACAGGAATGTCAAGATGAAAACAAAAAGTAGGGACCAGGCAACTGAAAAGTAAATACCCAAACTCCTTGAAGCCTCTCAGAAGCTTGATTATAGAACTAAACAGTTTAAATTTAGTATTTGCTACTCCTTTATAATAAATTATTTTCAACCCCTCCCACTTTCTATCAACCCTCTATTCTACTTCTATGCTCAACTTTACTCTGAAAATCCAACCTGCAGGGCTCGGCCAATTTTAGAATCCTTATAAAGACTAGAAAAAGCAAAGATATAGCAGTCAACTCATTTTATGGTTTGTTAGATTTACCTGTATCCAAACAGTTCAAAAATAGTAAATAGAAATTTTCAAAATATAACAATTTATCACTATCATTAGTAGTATGATGACTGCTCTATCCCCTCCCCCCTTGGATTAGAATCATCCCTTTATTTAATGTATCCATGTTGTATATACTACCTGTCCAATATGCACTTAGTGACAACCTCACCTACATAAGAACAATGACCCAAAGAAGGCATCTGAAATTAGATGAACTCCTGTAGTATGTAACAATGACAGAAGGCACATAAGGAAAAACACTGTATTTATAAACACACACACACACACACGATGAAGTTCCCTTCTGTTTGTGGTCACAGGCTTTAACAGGAGCTCTAAAAGTATCTCCTGACGATAAGGGGTGGGCTCTACTATACCTACTCCCCCAGTTCCCTCCCCGAAGAATCTACCTCATGGAGACTGTTTCCTCTATCCAAGGTTCTTTATTCAAAGACAGTACTATCTTTTTTCTGAATTTTGCTGAACATTCATTTCCCTTATCTTTTTTCTTTTTATTCGACACCTAGTATTTTATTCAGATAGCAATCTCATTACACATGGTTCAAGAACATTCAAATAAGAACTCAAATTGGAAGTTAAAGATTGGTCTTCAAACATCATAGCCAACGATTACACATTTGCCTATGATCTCTCCCATATAAAACCACATCCACACCTCAGTGGCCACCAAACCACTCAGCACAGATTCCTTAACTATAAGGTGCTTGAAACTATCAGTTTTAGTTTTAGCACTCTGAATTATTTTTTTCACACTCTAAATAGCTGTAGGGATTTCACCAGGGGGTGGGGGGACCAGCTCAACCTTGGCATAGTGCCAAAATGTGGCCAATTGAGGCTTCGAAACAGTTACAGCAGCGGCCACCATCAACGGTGCCTTCTCCATGAAGTTACGGATGAACTTGGCCATGGTCTAATGTTGAAGGTCTTCCCTTATCTCTTAAAGGTATTTTATTACCATGTATAATATTTTTACACCCTGACCCAAACCTCAGCCAACAATGACTTAGTCATTATAAATTATAATTAAAATTATAATTTATAGAAATAGATTATTGGGGAAAAAATTAAGAATTATAATTTGTACGTGTTCTTTTCCCTAACTCATAAACACAAAGCTATATACATATGTATACTTACTTTACAACAACGTCTGTGTCTATTTCTTCTATTTGTGAAACTTTATTAATCACACGCTGCAATTTAAGAAAAAGGGCAATTTGGTTAATTGTCTTTAGAATCCCAACTAATCCATGTTTCATCTGTACATTAAAAAGAACATCCTGAGGTTGGGGGTGGGGCAGCTCAGTCAGTAAGGTACTTGTCCTGCAAATATAAGGACCTAAATCTAATTCCCAGAATTCATGTTAAAAAGCCAAGTGTGGTTGCACACCCCTGTAATCCCACTGCTGAGGAACCAGAGATAGGAAAAGCCTGGGGCTCACTGACCAGCCAGCCTAGCCTGTTAGGCAAACTCCAGGTTTAGTAAGAGACTGTTTCAAAAAACAAGGTGGATGTCCCCAGAAGGACACCCACGATTGTCCTCTGGCCTCCACATGTGTGCATACACATGCATGGCCATCACTCAACATGTACCTGTAAATAATGCACACACATACATGCAAGCAAAGCATTCATATACATATAATATTTTTAATAAATAAATAAATAAATAAATAAATAAATAGAACCTGAAACTACAATAATCCTTTTCTGTATGTGTGGTGCTAAGGATTACACAAGGGGCCTTACTACAATAAATACACAGTCCCAGAAAACACATACAAATTATGCAGAAAGTACAGCACTTTCACACAGAGTATTTAAGTGCTTAGAATTCTATTCTATTCTTTGCCCAGTCCCACGCTTTTCAAAAGTCACTATCTTTTAAGGTTTTATTTTTAGTGTATGAGTGTGTTCCTGCATGTTTGCCTGTTCACACATGCATGAAGTGCCTGCAGAGGCCAGGAGGTGTTGGAACCACTCCAACTCAAGGTAAATACAGTTGTGGGCCACCTTAACGGTACTCACAGACCCTCAAGCCCTACAAGAACAGCCAGTGTTCTTACTTGCCAAGCCATCACTCCACACCCAAAATATTATTACTATGAACAGATGTCTAAAGTATATATTCATTTTGCCTATGTCTTACACACAAGAGGAAATCCTGCAATGTATACTCTTTTTGTGTCTGGTTTTACATTATATTTATATAGCTTTAGGTAATTCACAAAATTTCATTGAGATATTAGTGTTTTATTGTACATATATACTATAATTCTGTTTACCTCTTCTATTGTCAGATGATGCAATTTAGAATGTTCCTTTTTCTCTAATGGCAAATGGTGCTGCCATGCACACTCTACTATGTTTGAATGAATTTACCTCCGTATTTCTATTACGTGAATATTTAAGAACAGAATTCTGTAATGTATATATATTTAACATTAGTAAATACTACCAACAATTTTCCAAAAATAGCTATACACTTTTTGAAATATAATTTCAACCAATTTAAGAAAAAGAGAAAGCAATTATGGTTTTGTGTAATTTATATAAACATTGAAAACTTATGTACATTCAACTTAATGATGATTATGCCTAATAAACACTTTGTAAAATTATCTAAGGTAAAAAAAATCAAAACAAAGATCAAGGGAAACTAAAACCATGGCAGAATTAGAGTTTAGCTTAGTAGTAGAGTACTGTCTAACATGTACACTATAAAGCCTGGGTAAAATCTAAAAGATTTTAAGTTATTACTAACTTTCTAAGCAGTGCAAAAAGGAAGTTAACATTCATATATTTATTGTGACGAATATAAATTAGTAAAATGTAGACAATGATTTACTTGTGTGTATTAAACAATGTAAAAAAACTTTCAGTCTCTGATCAACAACTCTGCTTTCGGGCATCAATCTAAAAACACCATGTTTTTGTTGTTTCTCTATGTGTACGTATTTATGTGTATGTATCTGGGTATGCAAGTTTGTGTGCACTCGTAGAGGCCAGAGGCCATCTCAGGTGTCATCCTCAAGAAAGCCAATGAGTTCCTTTCAGACAAAGTCACTTACTGGCCTGCAGTTCATCTACTAGGATGGACTGGCTGGCCATCAGCTCCAGGATCTTCCTCCCTGCCACTCCAGGATGGAATTATAGGGGCACGCTTGTGTCTAGCACATTCAGATAAGTTCTAAGGATCTAACGAGGTTCTCTGACTGAGCCAACCTTTCAATCCTCTTTTCTTAAATCTTAAATATGACAAATAAAGTAACTTTATTCACAAGACATCTGTCACAGATTTACAATATCAAATTGAAACTTTAAATATTCCACCTTGACAAAAAGACAAAATAGGTCTTACCAACATGATGTTGGTACAATTTTATAAAATCATAAAACAGATGTTTCTGGAGGTTTGGAAAACAATGTGGAAAAAAAATGCTTACGTGGGTTCTGAAATCTCAATATACAAAGTCATATGTATAACAACAATAAGAAACCCATAACATCTTAAAGTAGTGATCCTGGCTGATAGGTTTATGCCTCTCTTATTTTTCCATGTATACAACTTTTAACAAAATGATCAAGTATTACTATGATACTGCATATTTTACATATAACTAGGTTACACAAACATTAACTTCACAGGCTTCAAATCATGTATTAAATAAAAATGCACAATACCTCTTTAATGATGTTCTTTGCTGTAATAATCATTTCTTCACCATAGATTTCTAAAAAATTAAGTTTTCTTTGTTTCAAAAGCCCAAATACAAGAGATACTAATCTTTCCTATTAAAATAAAAGAAAGATGGGTAATTTTACATTTGAAATTTAACTTAAAAGCAAAAACACTTATCAGCATGGTTATGTCAGACTCTCAGATTTCTGCCTAGACAGAGTGTGGTGCTTCCAGAAGTATGATGTGACTCCTCCCACAGCAACCTTGCCACCACATTTTTGGAGTCTGTTTTCCAACAGGTAAATCCTATTCTACCACAATAGATGAAATGACACTGGCTTAGGGATAAAACAACACTAACAGGTCTTTTATTCTCATCCCCACAGTTAGGAATCAAGAGTCCCTGTGGTCCAGAAGACTGTACAGACAACCTGGACTCTGAGGGGCTGCTCACTGCACACCTGCACACCTCTTTAGCCAACTAGGAGTCCAGGACTTTAGATTCTTTTTCTTTTCCTGGTAGTTCTTGGAATGATCTACACTGTAAAATTACCAGATGAATGAACCCTGAATATATTTATTTAAACATACAAATAAAACATGTCCAGAATAGGTGATTGGTAAATTTGAATGAACAAATTACCACATACTCATCACTTTTTACAGAAGATAACCCCAATAGATACATGCCCATGGAATATAAGTTAAGTCATTCATCCTATAGCTCTACTTTGAACTTAGTTTGTAACCTTACAGACCTCATTTCAATTCCTATTTCTAAGTAAGCTATGACAGTACTCCATTCTCTACTTCATAAGATTCTAAACTTTTATGACATTTATTAAGATGCATAACTAACACAGGGCTTCAAACGTCTGGAACACATGGGAATTTGAGGTAATTTTGCCCACTTATAATCTGAGAAGAATGTGTTACAAACTGAAGCTGTAAAGAAAGCAAAAACAGCTCTTGGATTCCACATTTCAAACACATACCTCTTCTAAAACTTGGCATTCACCTTCCAGTGGTCTATTTAAGTCACTATGCGAATAAGTAGAAAATTCTGCAATCATCATTTTATCAATCAGCTTTTCTAATTCACAAAGCTGTGATCCCAAATGCCTACCAAAAGGAGAGAAAAACATATATATCCACTAAGTCATAAATTTATTCCAATTTCAATAAAACTTTTCTAACCAACAGTACTTATTCAACAATGTTTTAGTAAAATGAAGACTTTTAATAAGCAAAAATCACTGTCATAATATCACTTCATCTCCAGAATCATACCTTTATTTGTTTTTAACCTTTGAACTCTAAATAGTTCAATAAACTGCAGAAAACCTGGTTACTTGATAAATTTTACGACTGCTTTTTATAGATTAACTATCAGCTGTTCAAATTCATTTCTTCATTGCCATTTAGTGACTATCAGTGAAAGTGATTCAGCAAACACTAGTCCCTAATATTTTGCAGGACTTATTCCTTTATAGAAATAATCTAATGGCCAGAGAGGCAGCTGCCAGGAATTAAAGGCATTTGCTGCTTCTGTAGAAGGCATGAGTTCAGTTCCCTGAATCTACATGGATCCTAACAATCACCTTTAATTCCAGTTGAGGGAATCTGATATTCTTCTGGCCTCTACAGGTACTAGGCACATATGCAGTACACATACATGAAGACAGAATGCTTGCACAAAAAAAAATAAATAACTTCAAAAATTTATTAGAGCTTAGGACTAAAAGATATCTAGCTTCAAGATATTTTTGTCACAAATCTGATAAGCTTCGTAAAAACAATGAGCTGAGAAACCTAGATAACCTAGATGACTTAAACTATTTCAAAATTCAAAATGCAAGGGGAAAATGGAAAAAGAAAGTCCGTTTATATGACAAGGGAAAAGAGGTTTAAGTAAAATAATCTTCCCTTTTTTGTTTGCATATATTCATTATCCAAAATAATGGGTTTGGGGCTAGTGAGATGCTCAGGGCTGAAGAATCTTGCTGCCAAGTGTAAAGATATGAATTTAATCCCTGGTACCCATGTGATAGGAGAGAGCTGGTTTCTACAAGCAATTCTTAATAGGAAGACTAAGAATGTGGCACAGCTGATCCAGCACTTACCCAGCATGTGTCCTAAATTCAATTCCCACCATACAAACTGTGTGTCATGGCACATGCCTGTAATTCCAACACTTGAGAGATGAAGGCAGGAGGATCAGGTCAGCCTAGACTACACAGTAAATCACATGAAACTCTGTCTCATATAAAACAACAACAGAACCGATAAAGCAAAATGGATTTTATTCCCATATTCTCACACATGTATCTAACCTAACCTCATTTATGCTCTCATTGCCCTCTCTATCTGCCTTCTCTCTGGTCCCCTTCCTACTACTGAACAGTTCCCCTTCTAGTTACAGACAACTTATTCTAACCTAGTGAAATCTTTCTATACTTCAGTTCATTCTTAGGAAATATAAAAGTTCTACCTTGAGAATGTGGCCCAGTGGCAGAACTCTTGCCTACCGCACATAAGGCCCTGAGTCCAACTCCCAGAATTATACACCTAAACAAACCAGATGAACATACAAAATAAAAATAAATAAAAAGCCCTGGTCAGGTACAGTAGCACCTGTGACCCTAACAATTGGGAGGCTGAGGCAGGTGGATCTTGAGGTTCAGGACAGCAATAGCAAGAACTATCTAAATAAAGAAATAATATAAAACAGGTCTGGTTTGAGGGTTGATTTTTTAATACTTTAAATTTTATTTATATTAAATACAAATTTAATACAACTAATTCTAATACATATACTGCATTTACTTGAAAAGTAAGGCCACAATGTCAGCAGCTGTGTTTATAAAGACAGATTGCAAACAGTACAATTTTCAAAATTAGTTAAAGCCATTACAGCTTTTAGGATAATGTTTTATCACAAACAGTTTATGGTAAGTAGAGGCAGTGATAATTCTGAAACAAACTTGATAAATAAAATAAGAGGTTGGATTTGTATTTGCAATATGGCTTCTCATAAATGGCACCAACAATTCACAATAGCACAAACTAAAACACTGTTAGAATCTAGCAAAAGTACTTTAGCAGTTTCTCTTTGACCCAGGAATCCCACTTCTTAGAAAAGGAATCACAGGTGTACTAGCAAAAGTTGAAAATAATAATCATCTATACGTACGTACGTACGTACATACATACATACATACACACATACTCCCTCACTGCAGCACTGCAGCTAAGGAAGTGGAAGCCAGGTATGGTGGCTTCTCAGCAGTTAGCAGGCTAAGGCATGAGAACTGAGCTCAAGCCTGAGCTATACACTGAGATCCTGCCTCAAAAGAGAAAGGGAGCATGGGATGGAAGTAATCCGAATACTGATAAACGGGGATCTAACTAGATAAATCATAATATAGTCTGAAGCAAGCACTATACACTTCATCACTTAACAATACATTTTTGCAATGTATTGTTACAATTGTTAGTCACTGTTTACCTTTGATGGTGCCTAAACTTATCACAGGAATCCTAGAAGAAGAGTTTACATAGGGTTTGGTACTATGTGTAGGCATCTACGAGGGTCCTGGATCATACACACAGATAAAAGTGGGGAGAAGAAACTATCAAAATAATACTGCTAGTTCTGAGAGCATATTGTGTGCTAAAACAAATAAGAAATGGTGCTGGTATCTAAGAGTCACATTTTCAGTCTGGTCAAGGGAGATAATATAAAGCAGTAACATGCTACAGGCGTCAGTGTGAATGTGAAATAACCACATGGGCTCAAAGGCTTCTCTTAAAAGGAAAACTGCTACTCAGTACTAGAGTCAACACTTAGCATAAATGAGATCCTGGCCTCAATCTTTTTAACACTAACAAATAAATTGAAATTATGTAAAAATAATTTAAAAGGCAAAATTAAAAAGTAAATTTTTTTCTCTAGTTCTATGCACTACAAAAGCATAGAAATTACATCCAATCCAATAGCTAAGATTTCTAAACACAATCTCACACTAAAAGAAACAGGCTGATGAGATAGCTCCGAAGGTAAAAGCACTTATCACACAAGTGAAATGGCCTAAATTCAATTGTTTGAACCCACATAAGAAAGCCAGGTGCACCAGGCGTGGTAGTGCATGATTAATCACAGTGCTTGGGAGGCAGAGGCAGGCAGATCTCTGAGAGTTCAAGGACAGCCTGGTCTACACAGAGAAACCCTATATTGGGTGCAGTGGTGGGGAACAAGAAAGAAAACCAGATTCAATAGTGTGCATCTATAACCTCAGCCTCCTACAACTAGAAGGAAGGAGGAAAACTGTCTCAAAAGAACTGGGCTAACGAGCACAAGGCTAACGAGCACAAGGAAAACAAGGCTTTGCTACAAGGTAGGAAGTAACTCCTAAAAGTTATATGCATGCATACACACATACACACAGTAATAATGTTGAAGTTTCTAAAATTTTTAAAAGGAAGAATTCCTAAAGCAGTGACAGCTTACATATCCAGGATAAAAAATGTGTAAGTATGCTGTCACAGCACAAAGAAAGCACATTTTCAAGTTATTTCTCATGGACTCATTAAAAGGATTCAAGAAACCGGTAGACCCACCAATAAAACATCAGGCAATCTGAATATCTACAAAAATAAAAATAGCAAAAGGCTTTTTTAAAAAAGCCTTAAAAACATCAAATGCTTATAAATCTAAATCCATTACTTAGTATAAGGATTTAAGAACAGCTTACCAGCTACCATAGGAAGATGCTGGATTCCCAATTACCATTTCAAATTTGTTAGCTGAAGACAAATTGTCTATATAGTTTATTCTACCTCTCTTTATGGGAGCCGCTTCAGATTAACTAGATGTAGCTGACTACCAAGCAGTTCAGGGATTAGAGTCTCTCTACAGCCACATATCATAAAGAAAAAAACAAAAACAAAAACCTCCCCAAATCTGTTTGTATCTTTTTTCAAATACTAGTACCCTACTGCTGACCAGAAGCCAAACCAGCAACAATTTAACCCTAGCTTTGTATGCTGTAATGTGAAAACCAGGTAAGAAATGCTGCTTTTCCTTTCCTTTCCCTTCACAGTACTGGGCAATGAACAAGGGTCTCATGCATGCTACAGACAAGGTCTTTACGAATGAGCTATCTCCCCACTGTCTTTTCACTTTTTATTTTAAGGCAGGTTCTCACTGATTTATCTAATCTGGCTTGGTAAGCCAATAACTGAAAGATGTCTTTTTTCTGTGGTAAGCGATGCTCTGGAGACTGTCTGACCTGCACAGGACTCATGTGTGTCACAGTTTTAAGCAGATGCTCTTGGCACCTGAGCCCCCACCACAGCAACAGGAAGTGGCTATGCAGGGTGCTGAGGTTTTTATACTTGTTCACGTCTCTACTGTGAATGGTGCCGTGAACAGCTGCACACTACCAGGACGTTTTGACAAGTTTTACTTCTTCTAAAGGTCTGTGCTTTATGACAGGAAATAAACTACTGTCTACATATCCACACATTTATAACATACTTAACTTTTTCTAAGTTTTATAAATATTTTTAGGCAATAATGCTTATCAGACTTTCTTAAACTATCACAATCCCAAATTTGTGTTTTCAGATCGTCAACTGTAATTGTTAATTGGGGGAAGGGGATCTCTCTACAAGCATAGTCAAGCTAATAAACAATAGTGGTCCTGATCAGAGCATGAGGAGGGACAACTGCATGTGCGCTCAGACTTAGCACTGTTCCATATTCAGCACTCCTCTAAGAAAATCTAACCATCTTCCAATTCTAGAAAACATAAATGGAAGGAGAGCCATGAAGATGCAGTTCTCAATGAACACTCTGAAGAGGAGAAAAGAAAGACAAAGCTTTATAAAAAGACACTTGGGAAATACCAGCCAGTCACTCTGTAGATATTATTTGGATAGCTATATATTGCAACCAAACACTATAAAAATCGGGGACAAATGGAGACCTGTCATCAACAACTAGCTATTTGAAGATATCAGTGACATTAGAGATTTTTTTTTAATCTCACCTTTTAAAAATACATTTAATACTAGGTTTGATCCCCAACAAGAAAGAAAGAAAGAAAGAAAGAAAGAAAGAAAGAAAGAAAGAAAGAAAGAAAGAAAGAAAGAAAGGAAGGAAGAAAGGAAAGAAAGGAAGGAAGAAAAGAAGAGGAGGGAGAGAAGGAAGGAGGGAGAGGGAGAGGGGAAGGAAGGAAGGAAGGAAGGAAGAAAGGAAGGAAGGAAGGAACATACATACGTAGACAGACAAGCAGACAAACGTCTGTTTTGTTAGCTCTGAGCGCTTCGATTCTGAAGTGCAGTAAACCATTGCTAGCAAACGTTCAGCTCTCGTCTTAGACTTTCTCCTGACATCTCTACATAACCACAGTCTATTCATCACAAACAAGTGTGTGAATCAAATATAATAAAACTGTATGAACTTCAGGGTAAAAACTAGACCTGGTTTAGAATGTGAATTGAGCAAGCAAGTATTCAGGCTTTAATTCTATTTCTCGGTTCTGTACTAGCCAGAGGGTATTGGTGCCTATATTTATCAAAATTCACAACCTGGTCAGAAGGTAAGCAAAAAGGGAAAGACAGAGCTTCTGTCATATAAGTCTACATTTGTAAAGCAATGGTAAAGTCAATTACACATTAAAAAATAAATCACACAACTCAAAAGAAGATTGAAAAATTCAGAGGAGAAAAATTAGAAATTAATCACTTGGAGATCCATGTTGGGAAACCCACAGTAAACATTAATGGTCCATGTATTCAAATTTTTATGTGTCAATGTAATTTTAAAGAGAGGATTTTCAACAATAGCTTTCAAAAAGCTTTGAATTTCCACAACCATTAAAATCTGGATTATGTTCCTACCATTAAGAGTTCCACAGTAATGTGTACACCATCAAAACTGCCAAGCCATGTGTTTAACCCCTCTCCCTGACAAAATACACAGTGAAAATTGTTAGAGCAGAGAATCTGCTTTGTTCATGACTCAAAAATCTTGCACTGGGCCTGACATTCCTAAGTGCTCAATGCCATTTCTTCAATGAATGAATGAATCAGTGACTTAATTCAAGTTAAAATGCATGTTCTAAACATTCCAGATATATAATGTTAGTTAATGAGAACTTATACTTCAATTTTAATAAGCTTATTTTGACTCTAACTCTCCTGGAATACAGTCCATCCCCATAAGCCTCAGAGTACATCTCTAAGACTTCAATTGTAATCCCTTGCTGTAAATTCTGAATTTGACAGAAGAACTTCTATAAGAACACCAAAACCTGCTGAGTAGAATGAAATTTTGATTCCTGGAGCTGGTCCACAAATAACTTGGTTTCACATAGAATATTCACAGCTACAAACTTAAAGTATTTTATGTGTAATTTCATAGTCAAATTAGCTTTGTTTGTTTTTGTGTTATTGGTACTAAAGATAAAACTCACAGGCTAAGCAAGTTCTCTAACCATGAACAACACTTCTAACCACCACCACTCCCTTCTACAGAGAGAAGAGTCTGTCTATGTGCCTATGTCTGTCTGCCTGTGTGTTCATGGGAGGGTGTCATTCCTAAGGCACCATCTACTTTATGTTTTTATATACTCTTTCATTAGTTTTGGAACTTGCTGAGTGGACTAGGCACACTGGTCAATGACTCCCAGGGCTCTTCCAGGTTCTGCCTTCATTACCATGACCGATTTTTTTAAATGTGTGTTCTGAAGCTCTAACTTGGGTCCCCCTAGTTGCTTGGCAAGCACTTATCCAACTGACTTATCTCTCCAGCCCTATTTTGCACTTAAAAAAAAAAAAAAGTAGTCTCAAAGTAAGAACTCAGAAAGGACAGGCTTTTTTCACTATTCTTTGAATTTTGAGACAAAAATCTGAAAATTAGAAATGAATTTCAACTTTTTTCTATTTAAATCCTATTACAAAGTTTTAATATTTATTTATGTGTGTACATGTGCTTATTTGATGCTGTGACAACATTTAGAGCTTGGAGGTGAGAGCCTTTCCCACTGAGCCATCTCATGAGCCTCTAGAAATCATTCTAAATTCACTTAAAGCATTCTGGCATTTACCTTTCCAACTTGATCTACCATTGTGACACAGTTATTTGAATATTTTCAAAGTACTATTTTCAAAATTGTAGTTGGCCTTGTATTTATTTCATCTACTAGAAATTTTAAGTTAGCTTCTCTATTGAAATATCTCCAGTAAATAGTTTTTGTTAATATAAATAACATTACTAAGAAATTCAATCTGGGAGAAAAAAAAATATACATTTCACTTTGAATATATCTATACTTTAACACAACATATAAATATTTATCCTTGAAACTTCTCTGGTATTACTTCTACTGGTTTACTTAACAGACATACCGGAAGCTGTGAATGCCCTGAAGCTCCTGCTGCAGAACCTCTTGAGTTGTTGCTATTAAGTCCAATGCTCCAACAAATTCAGAAGTAGATAACAACACCTGCACTGTAGGCTGAGTTTGGTGTACAGTGGCCATTAACTTCAGTTTATTGTATACTTTAACACAATTATTTCTGGTAAGTGCCAGTCTTAAAATCTGTAGTGATCCTTCACACATAACTTTATCAATCTGTGCAATTTTATCTCGAAGCATTTTTACAGCCTGGGAAGTTTTCTTGAGGTAGTCCTGCAATTCGTGTTGAGAGGTCATTGCATGAAAAAATGCTTCTGAACGTAGAGAGATCTGGTGAGCAATGTTTACTTCCACAATATCCAGGTAATGGCTCAGCTTCAAAGGAAGAAAAAAAGTCAGGTATATCTTAAGTACATTACTTTTGCTATCCAAATCCTTTCTAAAAATGATAAAAAGGTTTCTACAAGTATAAATTCCATTGTGTGAATTATTGGATTAAGGGATCTTGGAATCTGGTACACAAAATGGAGTCAAAAAGTGTGGTCCAGAGATAGATAAGTGCAAGTGCAAAGAAGACATGTTCACTTACCTCATCACTACCCTGCCAACACTACCTGCTTCCCGAAAGGTAACAGACTCACACAGCTGTGTCAGATACTAATAGTACTTTGAGTCCTAAAGTTTCAGAGAAAATTATCGCCTTGGCCAACATCAACATTATCTAAGTAGTTATACTTTACACTGAGCTTTTTCTTCTATGTACTATCTATTTCACGTGCATGTATGTTTTCTAGCTGTAACAAACCTCACATACAATTAGCATTCTCATTTTATAAATGAGAAAGCACAAAAGCACTAAATAAGTTGAATGAAGCCCCATGGTTACGCAAGTACCAAAACTAAAATATAAACTCAAGTCTGTCAGACTCTGCTCTTCATATTCTACTATGCTTTTTCAAAATGACAGTAGACAGATCGTTAGGTCAGTCACATATTACATACAATTCATTTTGATGTTTTTTTTCAAGACTGCTTATTTTATATTTTAAAAACCATTCTTTTATCCATTTTTATACCAATGTTTCATAGTCTTAAGAGAATAACAGGTGCTTTAAAAGATTAACTCATGGGTACTATAACAGTACTAAATTTAACTCTTACTGTTGTGTATTTAACATGCTTTCTGAAATTCTGATATGTATCACTCTGTGACTAAGAGTCTAGTGCATGTCTCCTGAACCATGGGTACCGCTTCCTTTCTTCCTTTCTAAGAGAAGATGCTTCATTTGTTACTTACTACAGTGTCTTCTCATTTCTCTTTGTTGTTACTTTCAGATTACGTAAGCTAGGCAGTGTTTCTGAATCTCACAGCACTGGAGAATTAATGAACTTTTAGTATCTAAGACTTAAATGGTTAGAAGGTATTATTTTCAATAATGGTCATTTACTTAATTTTTAAAATGTAGTAGGTTACAAATGAGGAAATTTTTATTATTGCATTTTCTTTTTTTTTTAAAGATTTATTTATTTTATGTGAGTACACTATAGCTGTCTTCAGACACACCAGAAGAGGGCATAAGATTTCATTACGGATGGTTGTGAATCACCATGGGGTTGCTGGGATTTGAACTCAGGACTTTTGGAAAAGTAGTCAGTGCTCTTAACTGCTGAGCCATCTCACCCGCCCCCCTTTTTTTTATTATTGCATTTTCTTGAGCTCATACCTTTGTTCTTCTCATCTTCAATACAGCTACTGACTAACTTGGTGAAAAGCAGCATAACTATAAACAGTGAATCAGATTCCATGGTCCAGTGGCCAACCAATGCCACCGGAGTAGAATAGAATGTACTGAAGAATCAGCCAGTGTTAGAGGCTCCAAGCCAAGTGCTGAGAAAGATCAGTCAAGACTTCTCTGTCCTTCAGCTTTCCAAGATTCCTCACATGCCTAGAGGTCTAAACTAGAGACATCTTTTGAGATGCTTACTCTCAGACACAGCACAGTAAATAAAGCTGTGACTGAGGGAGTGCAAAAGACCAGGCCTTCTAAACCAAACATAAAGCAGGGGAGCAGGACCTTTTGTTTTGTTTCCTTTGGTTTGGTTTTTTTTTTTTTTTTTTTGGTTTTTGGTTTTCGAGACAGGGTTTCCCTATGTAGCCCTAGCTGTCCTGGAAGTAGCTCTGTAGGCCAGGCTGGCCTCGAACTCAGAGACCTGCCTTGCCTCTGACTCCCAAGTGCTGGGATTAATGGCATGGGCCACCACCACATGACAGAATATTATATTTTAACTAAATCATCTTTTTGTGCTTCAAAATAATGATCTTGAATATGAAAATTAAAGAAAATGATATTTCAGAAAGTTGGTTCACTGTGCTTTTAGGTCACTGTTACAGAGTTAGCTGGTATGTGACTGAAATATTTGGGAAAAGTGCAAAGCAATTTGTTAACGAGTACACTCTCTCCACTACAATTCATCAACTTAGGGCCAGTGGTGAGGGCAAAACTCAACCTGCCACCTAAGCCAGAGGATCGGAGTGAATGCCCAGAACTCACAGAACGAAAGGAGGGAATGGACTCCACAAATGTCCTCGGACCTCTGCACTTATACAGTGCCATGGTGTATCAATTCTACCATACATACGCCTTCCCCTCTCTTACACATTCATAAAGTAAGTATTTTTTTTTTAAGTAAAATTTCACCAGCTTCTATTTTAGGTAAGCAGCACTCAGTAACTTTCTCCTTTTTCACAGTCATAAATTTATTCTACCAAGTTAAGATGCTACTTACTAGTCTATCAGTTAAGATCAGAGTTATTGCTGGGCGGTGGTGGCGCACGCCTTTAATCCCAGCACTTGGGAGGCAGAGACAGGTGGATTTCTGAGTTCGAGGCCATCTACAGAGTGAGTTCCAGGACAGCCAGAGCTATACAGAGAAACCCTGTCTCAAGAAACCAAAAAGAAGAAAAAGAAAAAAAAGAAACAAACAAAAAAAAGGAAAAAGATCACAGTTATTGTAACTATGACTGGCAACAAAAATGAACCCAATAGGTTAGAGATGTGGTCAGTGATAGAGTACTTGGCCTACTGAGGATGAAGCCCTAGGTTCAAACCCAACACCAAGGGGACACAGGACAGGGAAGGGGAGGGGGGAGGAAGCAGGAAAAGAGGAAGGGAAAGGAGGGAGGAGTCAAGGATACAAATGGAAGAAAGAAAGGAGAGAACATCTTAAAAGTAGATCCTAATAAGCAAATCTGAATTCTCAAAAATAGTACCACTTAACCAGAATAAAGTTTCCTGTATGAAAAAAGTCAGTGAAACATTAAATTACCTTTTCTTGAAGCAACTTGGAAGAAGCCGCATCGCGATTTCCTTTTCCACCAGCAGTATTAAAATGAGACCATGGTAAAACTGAATTAAAAGTTAAAGAATCATCCAAGGCAAAATCTGGTTTCATAAAAATCTATTAAAAGAATGCATGTTCCCAATTAGTTAAATATTTTCTCTATATCCATTAGCTCTTATAACATTTTAAGACCATTAAACAAAATTAACTTGGATCTTGAATATAAAAGGCAAAAGCAAAAATCTCAATCACAAAAAGTATTTCTCACCAAGTTAAAATGCTCATAAAAGATAAAAAATGGGACTGGAGAGATGGCTCGGCAGTTAGGAGCACTTGCTGCTCTTGCAGAGAGCCTGGGTTTGGTTCAGCACCCATATGGAAGTTAACACCCATCTATAAGTCCAGTTCCAAGGGATCAGACACCATCTCTGACCCCCCATAGGTACCAGCTATACATGTGGTGCACTTACCCTAAAGTTAAGTAAATAAACTTAAAACACAACAAAACAAAAAGATGGAAAAATGTAGCTGAAGTGGTAGAGTAATTCCAGAACTCAAGAGGCTGAGGTAGAAGGATAGCCACAAGTTTGGGGTTCAGCAATGAGTTTAAAGGCAGCCTAGGCTCCTATCTAAAAAAGTAAATAAAAACTGAATTCAAAACAGGAAAATGCTCTTGCCGTGACTAGTGGAGACCACTGTAGCCTGTATCAACGAGTCTGATCATATACTCAACCCAGCATACAAGAAAGAGGTACCATGCTTATCCTAATCTTCATTATTTTCCACTAACAGTTTTTAAAAATGTCAAATATAGGTTTCCCCCATTTGTATCTGCTTTCTCCTGCTAAGATTTTCCTAAAAAAATAATGTTCAGAATAAAAAATTAAAATTTCAAACCTAGAATATCCACATGCAGCTAAGCAATGAAACGTGTCACTCTGTTTCCTAAGGATTTCAAGTCTTCTCTCTTCATCTTCATTTATCCCTGCTTCACAGGAATGACTTACTCATGTCCCTTCCTAAAACAGAGACACTTGGCACTGCATCAGAGGTACCAATCTTCTGACTTCCCCATTTAAAACTCAGTGGATCCTCACCAATAGACCGAGCAGTCTACAAGGCATCTAAATGTCGCTATTTACTAGGCGGGGGGAGAGGTGTTCCCTGCTTCCTCTTTATACCTTACCCTCCCCCAGACTTGAAAACTTATTTAATAGGCATCTCTGAAGACCACGTGTCCCTACAGTTTGATTTATTAGTAACCAAACTAATTAATCATTGTGTTCCCTAGTATCTAACAAAAGGTTAAAAACATAATTACCAATTCATTACATCTATATCAAAAATATTATGAATGTGTCAGGGAATAACCCAATTTGGGGCAGGAGAAGGTTTTCTAATTCATGCTTTAATATTATAATTAAAAGAATTAATTAAAAATACCTATTATCTGTCCTTTGTTAGGTTTTCAGGGGAAAATACAGATAAATTACTACCCAGACTCAAATCTCAATGATTATAAATCCAAGGAATTTGACAGAGTAAACATACAGTTGGTGCTATGTTTTCCTGTGTTCTACATCAGTTAATTCAACCAGATGAGAATTGAAATTATTCAGGAAAAAGAAAAGCTGCTCCTGTATTAAACATGTAAAGGGTTTTGTTGTTGTTGTTAATACCCCTAAACAATATAGCTATTTAGACAGTACTTACATAGTATTAAGTATTTATTATAAGTAATCTAGACATGTGTACTTAAAACACACAGGCACATAAGTGTGAACTTCACTGGTACATTCTGGTATCAGGGGAGGGGGTGTACCTGAAACCTATTTCTTGTGATGCTAAGGGACAATGTATACCATCTTGCAATTGTATGACAGCAACTGTCTTAGGAAGCAAGTGTTAGCCCTAGTGACTCCTTTTGGCAAAAAGTCAATTGTGTTCAGTTGAAAAGAAGAAAACTCGGGGAAAATTGCCTTTTAAGAGAAAACTATAAAGGATTTAAATACTTTATAATTTAAAGTGAGAATGAAATCTTCCAGGTAGAAGAAACAGCACAAATGAGGCATGGAACTAGCAAAAGCTAGTGTAGCTGAAGCTTAAAGGAAAGAGTGAGGAGCAGAAGCAGCAGCCACAAGTTAAATAGGAGCACACACTCAGAGTGCAGAACAACAGCTTCAGTCTCGCTTATAAGAGCTAAGAGCAGTGTCAAAGTTCTCCCCTTTCCCGTCTTCCATTCTTTTTCTCACTCTGCTGAGTAAGTGTCAAACCGTCTGGAGGATCTTCTGATGGAAACAACAGACACTCTTCTGGGGCGGGGACTGAGACCTACCAGTAAGTGATGTAAAAAGATTCATAGAAGAAGAACCATCTCTTAATAACCTAAAGTGGTGGTAAAACCCACAGTATTTATGATTTAAAAGGGGGAATATATCTGTAAGTTACAGTGATGAGGAACAGGCTACTAACACAAAAAATACCAGAAATACACATTAAAGTTATAAATTTAAAATTTTTATTTTTTTTTTTTAAATTTAAAATTTTTAAATTTTCATTTTAAAAAGACAAAAACAAGGATGCAAAAAGCTCCAGAGATTCCCTTAAAAGAGCAGCCATAGTCTCTTTGGGGTAAGAGGAGGGACTGAAGGAAAGTGAAGAGAAACAGCATTCAAGGAAATTGCAACGGAAAATTCTAAAACCCTGGAGAAAACACACTCTCTATCAAAACACATGAGGCATTTAGAATCCAAACTAGATATGGCCAGGGAGTGTCTTCATGACTGAAATATGCAGAGAAGCAATACTAAAAGCTGTAAGGGAAAAAAAAAAAAAAAAAACACCTCACAAAGGAAGATCATCATAGTAACTTTAGGTCTCCTCTCATCTGCCACCCTAAAAGCCAGGAAAACATGAGTGCTACTTTTCAAATCCAAGAAGTAAACAATCGCCAAGTAAAGCACTCTCCCCCGAAAGGTTAACTTTCAACACTGATCAAAAAATAAGGATATTTCGGGCAACACAAATGAAGGCAATTTATGACAATCAAGCCAGCGCATCAGAAAATCCTTAGTGGAATTCTACACAGGGAGGGTGACTCTATGAAAAGGTCCACTTCCATGAGATAGCTCTCTCAGAGAAACCCTCTGGGTGTGTCTCACTTTATTCACAAGTACCTCATTTCTTCTCTTAACTTTCTTGCTTGTAATCTATTTAGAAGCATCCTTTAATAAGTCTCCAATATGCTAAAGAAATGAATACTCTTCCTGAAAGGAACAGAAGAATGAAGAAGAGCTGGGAAAGCTAGAAGAGCTAGATCTGCAGGGTTAACCCAGTGAAGCAGCCAAACCCCTAGACTGACCTTAAGCCAGACAGCCAGGATCTTACAACAAAATCACAGGAAATAAACCAGTTTTTAAAATCTTAAATGTAAATAAAAATGAGGCCCACTCCATTAGCAAAGATTCCTAAAATCTGAATGTCAAAGGGTGTAATCAACTTACCAAGTAAACAGAAGCAGTGAACAACCAGGCAAAGCTATTCTTACATCTCAGGAAATAGATAAAATTAAATTAATTCAAATAACAGATTGAAATGAATCCAATGAAAGGAGAAAAAGGAGAATACTGAAGAGACTGGAGAGATGACTCAGCAGTTAAGAGCACTGGCTGTTCCACAGAGAGGATCTAGGGTCAGTTCCCAGCACCTACATCAGGCAGCTCACGACTGCCTGAGATTCCAAGCCCAGGCAATCTGATATCATCCTCTGGCCTCCACAGCACCTGTACATACAAATATGCAAACACACACATACACACTTTTCAAGAGGACAACTGAATACAAGAAATGATTCAACAAGAAAAACTAACAATTGTAACCATTTACGCACCAAATATTGGTGCTCCCAGTGACAAAAAATATCACGTAAGTCCTGATATGGTAACAGCAGCAGAGTTTGTTATCTCACTCCCATGTTTAGACAGGTCTCCAAAACTTAAAGTCAGCAAAGAAACTTAAGTTATACCATAGACAGGATTTAACAACTATCTACAGAATAGTCCAACCAGCACATAACGAATAGAGATTCTTCTCAGCAGCACATGGAACCTTCTAAACTGATCTCATCACAGCCAACAAGCCTTAAATACATGCACACAGAGAGAATTCCTTATATATTATCTAGACAGGAATTAAAGTAAAAATCAGCAGTAATACCAACTTCTAAAAGATCATAAATAACTTGGGAGATTACACAGTACACTAATATCGGGAGAAATTTAAAAATCCCTCAAAACAAATGAAATGTAAAATAATAATAATAATAATAACTTAGTTGGTCCTCTGGAATAGATGCAGACATCCAACCAAGTTTAGCATAGTTTCATGATAAATGTACTGGAGAAAGTATGGGCAATTTGTACCTCAAAATAAATAAAGGCTATACATGGCAAATCTACAGCCAGCATTATACAAAATGAGGAACAGTTGAAAACATTTCCTAAAATCTAAAGCCAGGCATGGGTGTCCACTCTCTCTTATCCAGAATGGTGCTCAAAGTCTTAGCTAGGTCCCCAAGACAAAAACTAGAAAAGGAATAAAATTAAAAATAGAAGTTATTTCTATTTTCAGATAACAATTCTATACTTAAAAGCCCTTATAGATGCTACCAGAAAACTTTTAAACACTTTCAATGAAGTAGCAGATACAAAATTTCAACATACAAAAAACAAAAATGAAACCAAAAAAAAAAAAAGGAAACCCAAAACACATAAGGAATTTGCTGAGAAAGAAATTAAAATTACCCTAATCACAACAGCTCAATAAAGATAAGAAAATCCAAGATCTTTTCAACAAAAATTAAGACACTAGAAAATGAAATTTCAAAGAGACAACATGAAAAGACCTTCCTTGTTCTGGGACTGGCAGAATTAATGGTATGAAAATGAATATACACTACAAACAGTCCCAGATTAAATGCAATACCCATCAAAATTCTAATCACATTCTTTGCAGAACTAGGACAAAAACTTCATATGGAAACAGAAAAAAGCACACACAGTCAAAGTAATCCTGAAGAGAAAGCACTTATAGCAAGTATCGAAACAGTTTGAGCTCACATTTTACCATAGTGGCACAGACAACAGAGTGCTAGCTAGCAATACATACATATATACATATGTATAACACACATACATACATACGTACATACATACATACATACATACAGCAGACAGTTGGGTCAATGAAACAGAGCATAATGACCAAGAAATGAACCCACACAGCTATCATCATCTAGTCAAAAATGTACACTGGGGAAAAAAGACAACTTATTCAACAAATGGTACTGGTGAAACTAGATATTCACTTGCAAAAGAATAAGAATAGACCCATATCTCTTACCCTGAACAGAAATCAATGTGCATCACATAACTTGAAACCTGATATGCTGAGGCTGTTGCAGGAAAACTGGGCACACATCAAGATGTAGGCATGGAAAAGAACCTCCTGAACAAAACCCCAATAGTACTGCAAATAACCCAAGAATTAACAAATAAGACTAGATGAAATTTAAAAAGTTTCTGCACAGCAAAGAAACTATCCACAGAACAAATAGACAGCCTGTAAAGATTGAGAGGAAATCCTCACCAGCTATATTTTAGATAGATTAATATCTAGAATATATGAAGAGCAAAAATATAGTTAATTATATGAATAGATAGTTTGAGAGAAAGACATAAAGACAGCTGGCCAACCAGTACTTTAAGAAGTGTTCAACACCCTTAGCCATCAGGGAAAAGCAAATTAAAACTACTTAAAGATTCAATCTTACCCCAGTCAGAATTTTTAAAAGACAACAAATGCTGCCAAAGATGTGGGAGAGAAAAACCATTATTCACCTGGCAGAAGTATAACCTACCACAGGCATTAAGGAAATCAGTACGGAGGTTCCTCTAAAATTAAAAACAGAACTAGCTATATGACCTAATTATATTATTCCTAGGCATGTACTCAAAGAATTCAATAGCCTACACCTGCACATCCATGTTTACTGCCAAATTACTCACAACAGCAAGGAAATGGAGATGTCCACCAACAAAAGGATAATAAAAACGTGAACTATAAATACAAGAGAATCTTAACTATACGGAAAAATGAAATTTTCAGGAAAACTGATGAATCTGGAAAGTATTATTAAGGAAAGTAACAGTGTGAGGAATCCTGACATACCCAGACCATTGCTCATAATGCTTACATATAAACAGCATGGACAGACGATGAGACTGGAAAGACGGGTATGGGAGGGGAAAAGGTGTTGAGGAAGCAGGACAGTCAAGAGGCCATAGGTAACAGGAGGAGGAGGAGGAAGGTATGATGGGTAAAATGGTATACAGGAGTGTCAGGAGATGGGGTCATAAGGGAGCAGAGTGTCAACAAAGTGAATTTCATTTCAAAACTGTCTTGCTGATTATTTTACATAAAAATAAAGAAAAATCTGAAGAAATCTTGAAATTAAAGTACTTATATATTTTTAAGGCTTCTTGGACAAAATAGTCTCACTTGTCAAAACAGTCAATTGAAAGCATCTTATAAGGCAAAATATTAAAAGATATTATATTAAATACTAAAAGATTAGATATTAAAAGTGTATTCTTATTGTTAAGCCTCATTACCTTAGGTACTTGCTCCAGATCTGTCCTGGATTTATCTATAAAAAAAGTAAAAGGTAAATGCAATTTTTCATATTTATTTTTGGTTTACATTCATAAATACATTGTGAAAACTTTACTATTGCACTGGGTTAGCTCAGTAAGTACTGACATTTTGTCCCTCAAGTATTCCTCCCTACTGTCTCCACTCTAGTAGGACACACTGCACAAGATAAGTGTTCCAAATAAATTTACCAGTTAGCAACAAACAAGTGAATCCATTCCAAGTCTTTTGGATGCCCTTTTCATTAGGTTTTTGTAAAATTAGATATGGTTTGCTATGTGGTTTTAGAAATTATATTAGGAAATTCTAAAATAGAAATATGGGGTTTTGTTGTTATTTTTGTTATTAATTGCTTTTGTTTTTTAACACAAAGTCTTGTTCTATTGTCCAAGTTGGCCTGGAATTTATTATGTAGCCCAAGCTACCCTCAAACTCATAATTCTCTTGCCTCTGCCTCCCAAGTTCTTGGATTATAGTTATGTTTTACATACATATTCAGCTAGAAATTTTTTTCTATTTTATTCAAATTTCATTCTGAATTTCCAGTCAAAGACTGATTTTTGATAGCATGTTGATTTTCTTCTCTGACATCTTAGTTTGTATTACCTCCAAATGTATCTACAAATGAACACTTTTTTCTTCATCCTGCCAAACTAATCTCCAATGTGGTCCCTCTTTCTTTTCTCCATTCAGCCTTTCTAGACTTAAGACTCCAACCCTCATGTCTCTTCTATGAGTCTGCTTCACTCATTACTTTGCCTCGCCACAGCTTCAAATTCTTTCCTTAAACTAATCCTTTTATTCCTACATGGAAATATGCTCAGTTGTCTCTCATCTACAAAACTGAAAATAAGACCTATGTCCAGGAGTGGAATGAAGCAAAGGAGGCACCTCCGGAAGCAAAGCGTAAGAAAAACGCAGGTGTTCAGCTCTGTGAAAATGCCTCTCCTGCCTTACCCACTCAGATCAGTACCTTACCTCAAATCTTAAGTTCATCCTTACTAACAGTCTACACTTCTTGCTCATGTATACCCTTCTTAGGTAGAATCAAGGTTTCTGAAATCATTATTCTGCTGTAAAGGCTCACTTTAAAAATCTGTCAAATCCTCAAAGACTTCTCAGCATGCAAAGAGCATTCTGACCTTGCAAGCCAATCATTCTCTTCTCTAAGACTCTCATAGCTTTTCATTTCCAATGTGGATTCTCTGTGTGATGTTCTTTCTCTGACCTCTTTTCTATATCTACTTCAAGAGTACCTCGTTTTCTACATACATAAGTGAGACCATTTCACAAATCCTTTCCTCTCACTCAACCCTCATAAGTGATCCACTGACACCCTTACATTCAACTACCATGTCTCTGTCAATCATACTGTATTATCTCTGATAACCACCACACCTACATTTCAGCCTAAAGTTCTCTTTCCTGGGTTGCCAACAAGATGTTTCTTTCATTACAAACTGTCAGCCAAACTAGCCTCCATCTCTTCCAAAATCCTTCCTCCCTCTCTCTGTGAATTGGGCTCCTCATGTAGACAGCTGCTGCTCAAGCACAAAATATAGGACTGACCACTGCATAGTTTTGTTCCATCATCAAAACTGACTGACTGACCATTGAAGCCTGTGCTAGGCTACTTAGCATCTGCTCTCATTTCTTCTCCACATCCTCTCTGTTATTGGGACACCACTTCTTACTTGTATTATTACAGTACCCAACAATCTTCTTGTCTCTAGTCTTATTATCATATAACTACTTACTATTGTCTTCACTAGGAATATACAATTAAAAATCTAACCATGCCTGCCTAAAATATTTTGTAGTTCTATATTGTCTTTAGACAAAATAAAATTCCTGAGCATGATATATAAAATTCTCTATGGCTTGATTCCTGCCTATTTCTTTAACATCATTTCTTACTCTCAGTAGAGCCAAAAACTGAGTGGCTTCCAGCTCTCTGAACATGCTTTTTTCTCTCTTGACTCTATGGCTTTGTATACACTGTTCTCCAATCTATATGTGTGTCTGTATATTTTCATTCCTAGAAAATATTAATTCCTACCAAATGCATAAATGTTTCACACTAGCTAAATTAAAACACAAGTTATAATCATCAACTATGGGACATTTTTTAAGCTGAGGAGGAAAGCTGGTATGTATGCAATCTTATAAAACTGAAGTGACTAATATAAAGCGCTATGATTTTTGGTTTATTTCTTTAAGTTCCTTTAAACTATTTCTTACTCTTTTACTTTTAAGCAACAAGTAATGCATCAAATACCAAGAAGTTAAATACTTGTCAAACTGAAAGACTGTACTACTATCACAGTCATGATCCTTCTCAAAGAAGCTTATAGAAAAGATTATGGTTTTAGATTATAAAATTTCTTACTAAAAATAAAAGCTAGGAGTACAGCCTAGCATACTAGGTTTCAATCTGCAGTACCACAAAAATAAACACAGAATTTACTAAAAAAAAAAAAAAAAAAAAAGTACATATAATAGGAAACAAAGTCCCAATGTTAATAACTTGTTCATTAATAAGTTAAGCTATGCTTATTATCTATAAATAGCATATATTCATACCATGAATATGTAAAAGAGTCCTGTCAAAGGTATCTTTAGGAGGACAAATATTCTTGCATCTCTCATGAATCTTCTCTCTCTAATAAAAACACAATGAAATAATAATCAATGCTATGTGGAAATATGATGATTCAAAGCATCAAAATGTTCTACAACATAATTAAAATATACAAAATTACTTCTGAAACTTTCAATATAAAATCACTAGCTTCTGAACTTAAATACAAATAGAAACAGAACCAAATACCACTATGGATGGATGGATGGATGGATGGATGGATGGATGGATGGATGGATGGATGGAGATATATATATATATATGTGGTAAGAACTTACCTAGCTTGCATAAAGCACTAGATTTACCCAAGCATCCAGATAGATAGATAGATAGATAGATAGATAGATAGATAGATAGATAGATAGATAGAGCAAGCTCCCACCAAGCCCGAGTACAAAGACCATGCAGCATCAAGAATCAACTGCCAAAGGTTGTCCTCTGACCTCTATGCCTGTGCCTCAGCTAACACACATATATACATACAATAATTATAAGTAACTAAATAAAGGCAATAATTTTAAAAAGACACATGGGAAAGTGGAACATGGAGACAAGGAAACACTTAGCTAGTAGTGCTCAAAGTTCTAGAAACATTCTATCAGTTACTTATAGACTGTTTGCCAAGTTGCTAAACCATTCTGTATATCTACCAGCAATGAATGAGAGCTTCTATTGCTCCATATCCTTCCCAACACCACTCTATCATAATCTAGATCTCTATTATACTAGCAGATATAAAAATAACTGAGAATACTTGTTACAAATCTGATATTATACATATTAATGTCAATAATATATCCATATTAATCCTATCTCCACAAAATTAATGAAAGCAAGCAAAATAAAATCAGACATTTAAGTTGTAAATTAAAATGTGTAACAACTGGTAATTATAAAAATGTAAATATGTAGTAATCTGGATAATGACTCTTGGCTATAATCTCACTGAGGAGGCTAAGGTGGAAGGAACAGTCGAGGACAGTTGGGCAACACAGTGAAGTGGGAGCACACACAGGCTCACATAAGTACGGTCAGCTTTTGTTGGTACTTATTTCCCACAGTGCCAGGTGACTGTTTAAAGATTGAACTCGTAACTGGGATATTACTAATAGCCACCTGCTAAAAGTGAGTATTAGGCCATTTCAAACTCAGCATTCAATTCTTGCTTTCAAAAACACAGTTTGAAGAAGGTTGCTGAGATCTTCAATCTCAATACTCAGGAGGTACAGGCAGGCAGCACTCTTTTAAGTTTGTTCTGGGAGTTTGAGGCCATCCTGATCTACTTAGCAAGTTCCAGGCAGGCCAAGAGTGAGACCCTGCCTCAAAAGGAAAAGAAAAGGAAAAAGAAAAAGGAAAAGAGAGAGGGAAGAGGTAGGGGGAAGGAAAAGAAAAATAAAGTAAAAAGAAAAAAAGAAAAAGAAGCAAAAAATTGGACCTTTGTCTGGATGTAGTAAAGGTATCTGCTTATAATGAGATGCTCGGCTATAGTAAACTGAGACATGGAAAAAGGTCTACTCTGATTATTTTTTTCTTGAGAACTTTATCAGCAAACAATCTCCCAAATGCTTTAAGCAGACTTAGACATGTTCTTTCCCTCTCTCTTTAAGTGTGTAAGTTGGAGGGGAAGGAAAATGGGACTATACTAGCAATTTAGAACATTTCCTGAGCTACCTCTAACCTTTTCTACTTGCATTTTAAATAAAGTCCCTAAAGAAATAGCTGTAACACTGTTTTAAAACCTTCTCCTACAGGTGTGGTAATGAGCTTGGTAGGCAGAGGTGGCAGATTCCTGGATTTGAGGTCAGTCTGGTCTATACACTGAGTTCTAGGCCAGCTAAGGCTACAGAGTAAGACCTTGTCCAAAACAAACAAACATTAGCAATTGAGACTGGAAAGTGATATTCTTTCTACCTCCCTAACTTTTAATATACTTATGCTGCTGTCTGTCTTTCTCTTCTAGCTCAACTGTAGACTTTGAAGTCTACCAACTCCTTCCTGTAACTATAGTCCCCTGATGAAGGTAGTCAGATGATTTACAGAATTATCACCTCCAATGCCTACACCTGCCAGTAGTACTCCAACCTCAAAAGAACACAAAGGAGCAAGAGAGGAATGAGCTTCTATGGCCCTGTCCTTCAACATGTCTAGGACACTTTTATTTTCTTTCTTGTCTTCAAGAAACTTAATCGTGCATCTTTTACAAATTAGTTCTAGCTCAATACCAAGTTTCTGGTGCTACTTATGTAAATAGACCTTTGTCCAAGCTTATATTGTAGTCTGGATGGACCTAGAGACCTTAGCCCCCAGGGGCTTCCAATCAGCATAACAGGCTTGTCAAACTTCCAAAGTTTCCTCTTCACACCATCCACCTGAAGGGATGACTGATGCCAGACTACATTCTATTGCTTAAAACAGAAAGCTTAGGAAATCTTTCCCAAGAGAATAGAGGTCTTTCAGTGGGCAATCCTCATAGTCTCTAAAGTCAACAAGTAGTTATCAAGGATACAGCCTCCATACCAGGAATGACACAAAGGTATTGTTCAGTGTCTCCTACACACCCAGTCAATTCTTCGGGCAGAATATTCTCAGTCATGGGTCATCTCACTGATAAACTTATCCAACTGTAGACTATAAAGCCAACAATTTGGACCCAGAAGTAGAGTATTTAAAAACAACAACAAAAAAAATATACAACTAAGTACTGAAGACAGTATTGGGGATTTCCAAATATGGAAGCCTCTGGACTGGTCTGGGCTCTAGACTTGAGAAAGCTGTCATTGTTAGGTTTCTCTCAGGAACCCTCTTTTGTTCTTACGGCAGCAATGTCACACTTCCTCTTTCACTTCCTCATCTTTTCACACTGATCAGCTGCTTACATTAGATCCTAATTTCTAAAGAATGGACAATTCTCTTATAAACTTGTTCATCTTCTGAAGATGTCTCTAGTATCAAATGTTTGCCTGCTGCAATGGCCCGCCTTCCCAAGATGTGTCTTTGTTCCCAGTTAGTTGTTGTCACAGTTCATTTTGACTTTAGACCTTACAATTCTTCGTAAGATTCTGCCCACATACCTGAGAACTCAGAGCTGCTCATCGGTGGCAATAAACTGTTTTTTGGCCTTGCACCTGAACCATCAAATTACTGATGGGCAACATCCACTCATAGCCTGCATTCTGTGTCCACATGAATCTGTGTACCTGTTTGTTTCCATCGCTATTTAATGTGGGAGCTTGCCTTCTCCTTCTCACACCTAACCTGACCATTTCCTAAATCTCACAAATCATCCAAGCCTTAGTAAACTCACAGAACCATTTCTCCTTGGCAGGTAGGGTAGGGTCCCACCAAATATTAACACTAACAAAAGATTGCAATCTTGAAAAAAAAAAAGTCACCACAAAAGAAAGATAAATCTATTAAAATGTATCTAAAGAAAGAAATATAACCCAGACAGTAGAATTTGTACACATTTAAAAAGCAAAACAAAAGAACAACAACAACAAAAAACATGACTTCAAAGATTCTTACTCAAAAATCTACATGAATCAAACTAAAAATTTTCCTATTATTTTTGACTTGATGATCACTAAATTCAAGATTTGGTGTTACCTGAGAGATCTCCTGCTGATATGCTATAAAATGCTCCTTGCTGATCTGTGGGAGGTAGAGTGAAGGTATGACTTCAGTGTCCACAAAGTCCAATCCCCAAGTTTTTGTGAAGAAGTCAGATTCTCTTTTTGCTAATGTAGGATCATTTAATGCTGCTGGGAGATTTACTTTGGAATGATACACAGTCCATCTATGCTGATCTGTAACTAGAGATGGGGCAACACATAAACTATGTGAATCACCTGCAAAAGTAAATTAAGAGAACTCTGTAAAGTTGGCTCTATATGTTTGCTAGCAGATCTTAGAAAAATAAACAACATGCTTACAGTCTATCTTATAGCCAATCAAACTTTTTCCATAGCAAAGAGTAAAAATTACCCTGCCTTAATTAATTTCTTTAAAATTTTTATCAATTTATTAATTTTAGTTTTTATGAAAACTAAAAACCTAAGTTTTTCTTTAAGAGACAGGTCTTTTTCCCCCATTGTAGGCACTCATTTAAATGCCCTTTGTTTGGCTTATAATCAGAGGACATAACACTGGTACAGCATTAATCATAAAAAAAAAGCAATGAATAATCACATGGATTAACAGATTTGCTATGTGAAGTCACTGGGAATGCCTAACAGCAAATAGTGAAACCACTGCTCCCTGAGGTGACTGTCACTCCCTTTCCTCAGCCAGTAAGTGTGTCCACATCTCTGGGTGAAGATACTTATTACCATCCATCAGTCATTACAACATTCATGGCATATACAGTTCATGGCTGACATTATACTAGTGCTAGAATGAAGCTTTCTGCATACTTTCTGCATAAAGCACAGCATACATCTTCTGTTTACCTACACTAGACAGCCCGTGAGCACTAAGCTACAGGTCATTTCAAGCAGCAACATCTCCAACACAAACAAACCAAAATGCATAACATTAAACAGGATGCATAAAGGGTATTGTTTCCAGGAGCTGAAAGAAAGAAGGCTGAGCACTCACAGCTGAGAACACCTATTTAGGCAACTCAACTTTCTTACTGCTCTGCACACATCTGCAAATACCACCAAAGTACAAGTATTTAATACTGGGGCTGAAATACATTTTAGGGAGTAAGAATATTTACAAATACAGAATCTGCCAAAAGTGAGAACTAATTACACTACATCTTAACTAAACAGTTTTCAATACACACCTCTGTTTTTTAATACTTTTCCAGTTTCCTTACTTAATGGAAATGGGTGAAAAACTATATTCTAGTTTCCCAATTGACTATACATTTTGTTTTGGGTTTTTTGTTTTGTTTTGTTTTGTTTTGTTGTTGCTGCTGTTTTTGTTTTAGCTTAGTTACTATGCTAGGTAAAATCCTTTGGTGATGTGAGGGACGTTGAAGTACAGCCTTATTACAATGAACTCCAATGTCTAAAAATTGTTCTTATTTGGGGTTTGTACCACAGTAAAAACCAAGATTTTAAGCTCTACTAAAAACAAAACAAACAAACAAACAAGAAGACTTTATTTATGTTCATTTAAAAAAAACTAATAGTGATATAGTATTTTAAATATCATAGTTTGGAGTTATTTAAAATTTACATTGAGAAAAACATGTATTTTCAGTATTGCTGTAGACAAGCATCTACATAAGACTGTTCAATTGACTGTAATATATCAAACAACTTTTATAGTACTCATTTTTATTGTTACAATATTTTATAAATTTTAAAGAATATGATAAAAAAACAAAAAGTATGGCAGGTATTCAAGGGGGGGGTCTCTGGGAGGAGTTGGGGTACAAAAGAGAAAGAAGAATGTGATGTAATTCTATTTACTTAAAATATGTTTTTTAAATGTTAACAAATTCAGATAAATTGAAATTATATATATTTTCCATTATAATGCAATAAAACTTAAATCAATAAAAAATAAGTAAAGATTTATTTATTTAATTTATGTATATGAGTACACTGTCACCCTCCAGACACCCCAGAAGAGGGCATCAGATCCCATTATAAATGGTTGTGAGCCACCATGCCGTTGCTGGGAGTTGAACTCAGGACCCCTAGAAGAGCAGTCAATGCTCTTAACCACTGAGCCATCTGTCCAGCCCCATTTTTTGTTTGTTTGTTTTATTTTTTAGTCATTGTAAAATTTACTCTTTTGAGGTAAGTACCTGAAAACCTGACTATACTTTTAATAATACAAATCATTAGAAAATTCCTCAAAAAGTAATTACCTGTGGGTTCCTTGGGACACACATCTGGCAGTGACTGCACAGGTCGAATGTGTTTTGTTGGATCTACCTCTTTTTTAAAGAAAACATCACTGCTGCTTCCTTGAGGCACTGGAGAAGAACTGTGGCTTGAAGCCATTGCATAAAATCACCTCTTGACTGAAAATAAAAAACAAATAATAATTAAGACAATACAAACAAAATCTATCTTAGACATAATACACATCACAAATAGCTTTTCAAAAGGCATCCAAATATAAATATACAATTCAAATCTCTGTGTGTAGCTTGTTTTTTGCTATTTTGTGGGTTTTCCTTTCTCCACCCCTTTTCTTCTCCTCTTTTAGCCCCCAACACTGCATAAGACCAAAAAAACAAAGAAAGAATAAAAAGACAGAGGAAGAGATACCCGAATAAAGTCAGGGGTAGGGAAGGGAGAGCCCTTATCCTTAGACTAGTTCTTGCTGATGAAAGGCGTTGAGTTCCTTGGAGCAAGTTTGCTCTTCACTGTCAGGATATCTAATTTCTTCCTATTGTTTCTTCTTTGCACACGACTACTTCACAAACCACGACAACCAACCAACAATCCACCCTGGCTCTTGGAGCCCTAGCATAACTATCTACACTAACCAGATTTCCAAATGTTATACAACCACAGAAACTATCTACAGCTAGCAAAAATCACACCCCGCATGAGGCAAATCACAGTCAGCTGCTGTGGACACTCTGAAGCAGCCCCATACCCCATACCCCATACCTGGGATTAAAACGAAAACATATACTTACAATACTTCTGTGTTTATTTGTTTTGTTTTTTTGTTTGTTTGTTTACTTTTTAAGAAACCTGTGCAGTTGGAACCTTGACCCCCCCGGGGCCTCCCATAGTCTGGTCAGCTTGATGCCTCTCTCCTCTCCTCTCTCCAATCCCACCTGCTCAGAAAGTCCCCTAACAAAGAAAAAGCAGTGAAAGCCCAGTTCCAAATTCCTGACAGCTATAGCAACTTCCTCCCCAGGCATCACCACCCAATTCCCCACCTAAGTGGCCATACCCAGGCACAGGCTTATGGCTGGCACATCATTTTCCTTTGCCTACAATCCATAAAAACCTACCTGCCAAACCAAGACTACTTGGCTTCATTCGAACCTAGTACTCCCACTGCAGCAAGTCCTGGATATTCCAAAA
>NW_022196905.1:9938685-9948610 GCF_008632895.1 Mastomys coucha
AAAAAAAAAAAAAAAAAAAGACCTACCTGCCATAGCCTGGGCATGACTTCTCTGCCCTCATTCTGAGATTGATGAACTCACCCTGGAACTGTTCCCAAATAAACTGCTTTTATACATTTAATTCTGCTTGAATTGGCTTATTATATCAGTGGAAAAAACTTTTAAAATTCCAAAATTGTACCAACATTCCCCACTTGCTGCTGTTTTAAGCCATTAATTATGTTGGGTGTAGTGGGAAATTATAAACAATGAAGTAAGCACTTTTTGGGTCAGTGGCCAATCTCTCCTGCTCAATTCAGATCGTTCTATCAGTTTGAAGGTAGCTTAGCCACAGCTTTTCATTTCTTGTGGATATATAAACAAATCTGCATCCAACACAACTTTCACTGGCTTCGATTCTGGTATTAATAAATCCTTATATTATATAGGCTTACTTAATTCCACAGTTTTTTCTATAACCCAGTATCTTTCTGCTGCTGTTGTTCCTTAACTGAAATTGGCTTATAATTTTTCCTGCAGGGCCTGAATCAGGCCCCTAAGACCATTTCTGGACCGCAAGTAATTGCCTTGTTGCTGAGAAATGGTGGCACATGCCTTTAATCCTAGCACTTGGGAGGCAGAGGCAGTGTCTCTGAGTTGGAGGCCAGCCTGGTCTACAGAGTGAGATCCAGGACAGCCAGGGCTACTCAGAGAAACCCTATCTCAAAAAAAACAAAAAAACAAAAAACAACAACAAAAAAAGAAATTGCCTTGGATCTCTCTCTTGCACCAACATTCTTTGGTCTGATGGTGACTCCTGACACACCGCCTGCACACCCCTGGAAGCCCAGTCCTTTTTTCTGAAATACCATTGCCCTTAGAGATGCCTTATTCACAATTTTGTTGCAAATGACCAGATTTCCCACAATTAAGTAACTGAGCATTTTGAGATCTGAGACTTTAAGCAGCTTGGTCACAGTCTCTTTGCAAATGACCACATTTCCCACAATTGAAGCACCAGGCATTCTGAGATTGGAGCCCTCTAGCTATAGACCTATGATAACATTAACATGATATACACTAGAACCAGTATCAGTCATATCCCTTATCCATTCACCCATATGCTCTGCTCATACATTTAATGGTCTACAATCTTTTTTACATTTGGTATTTGCATTTTCAAATACCAAAGTCTCTATCAACACCTGTCTTGCATCAGGGTCTGACACATCTTTGCTCACAGCTGAGACTAATCTTTACCAAAAAAAAAAAAAAAAAAAAAAATCATTGAAGACTTCTCCAGAGCCTTGTATAATCTTTATAAACCAAGTAGACTTTTACTGCCCCTGCCCCAGGCTTAACTCTGTCCCAAGCTCTTAAAGCCATTAAGTGACATTGTTCTACAGTAGTGTCATCAGTTGGATCTGTTCTTTTATATCAGAGTACTGCCCTCACCCATCAACTAATCTCTTACTGTATCTATTCCCCTCACTCTGTTTCGCTGTTCAATGTTTATGGCTTCTTCTGTCCACCATGTTAACCATTGCAACTGCTGACCAGCCTCTAGTACAGCTGTTACCAATCCCTTCCAATTTTGGGGGATAACTATTTAGAGCAGTCCAGTTGTTTAGAATCTGTTTTGAATAAGGTGTGTACACCCTATATGAAACCATGGCCTCTTTAAAACATCTTTGATCTATCATTTCTTTTTTTTCTTAGATTTATTTATTATTATAAATAAATACACTGTAGCTGTCTTCAGAGGCACCAGAAGAGGGCTTCATATCTCATTACGGGTGGTTGTGAGCCACCATGTGGTTGCTGGGATCAGGACCTCTGGAATAGCAGTCGGTGCTCTTACCCGGTGAGCCATCTCGCCAGCCCTAGATCTATCATTTCTATAAGATACTATTCTATCTCGGCAGAACCTTTTTCCACACCATTAGCAGCCATATGCTATATGACTCCTGGAAAGCTGAGGGTGATCTCCTAACCCGGGGCCATGTTTTCTCTAACTCTGGTGGCACCGTTGGTTCAAGATTAACCATTTCTCTTGGAACAAGCTGTTTCATCAGACTATCCTCCTGTCTTGTCAGCACAGCTTCTTTCCTCTTTTGTCTTTAGGAAACCCCATTCCCTTGCTCAGTCACCTGTACTGAGTCCTAATAGTCTTCCTTTTTCCATGCTCCTCACCTCCCAAGTGTTTCCACTTCCACCCACACAGTTTCAGTTGCACAGGCAACTGCAACCCTTTCAAACACACGAGAGCAAAGTGAACTCTTGTGTTCCTTTTCAGCTATTTGTTGTTGTTGTTTTGTTTCTCAGGTCCCTCTATTCCCACTCACAATTTTTCTAGGTGCACAACCATTCTCCCAATCTTTTTTTGAAACAGAAACAGAAAGAAACAAAAAAAAAAAAAAAAAAAAAAAAAAAAAAAAAAAAACACAGAAAATCCCTCTAGGAGTAGAGCAGGGCTATCCCAATGGTAGCAGCCAAAATGAGTTTTTGCTAGCATCTTTTAAAAAAAATAAACAAATCCATCCTTTCATCCCCTCAAGTTTTCTCTAAGACACTTGGAATCAAATTTCCAATTCTGCCTAGCCTGAATGCCACTTACAGTGCCTTTATTACTACTTTGTGGGTTCTTCTTTCTTCCTCCCTTCTCCATCCCTCTTCTTCTACCCTGTCAACCCCTAATACTAGATAAGAGGTGGGGGGAGGGGATAAAGAGGAAAGGAAAGAGATCTCTGAATAAGGTCAGGGGTCAGAAAAGGAGTGACATTATCCTTAGACTACTTCCTACTGTTTATGGGCATCAAGTTTCTCGGGGCAAGTTTGATCTTTGCTGTCAGGATATCTAATTTCTTGTTGTTTCTTCTTTGCACACAACTACTTTAAAAAAATGACCAACAACAACCAACCCTGCATCTCAGGCCCTAGCATTTATCAACCCACTGTAAAGTCCTCAGGATTCCAAACATCACACAACTGCAGACACAATCTGCAACTGGCAAAATCACAGCCACACCAGAGCATAAGAGCAGATCATAGTCACCTGCTGTGGATGATCTGTAGCAGTCCCATATCCCACACCTGGGATTAAAATAAAAACATATTCTTACAATATGTCTGTGTTTTTTAAAGAAACCAAAATTTCAAAATTGTCACTACATCTGTGGTCAATTACGAAAAGTTGTTCAGAATATTTTGTTTGCTAAGAAACTTATTTTTCCTTGTTTGAAAAAAATGTCCCACAGGTAAACATTCTTAATCTTTTCTTAAATGTACAAATACATAATAATCTTGTACCCAAAATATTAAAGATGAAACATGCCATTCATTCAACAAGACTACAATACTGGCACACTACCAAAATGGCTAGAATCCATTTTGCTGAATTCAGAGCTTGTGTTCATTCACCAACAGTATAACCATACGAAATTCCTTAACTTATGTGTTCCTTTCATCATCTGTAAAATACAAGAAAAAAACTACATCTCAAAAATACCTGAAAAATTATGAGAATACGTACATGTAATGTTTAATGCTATCTCAGTATTAGTGCTCACAGACTGGTTACTATAACTACATAATATTTGTATTATGCAACTGACATGCACTAATTATAAAATCATTAGGAAAAATTATAAGTGAAACAATACTGCAACTGGACTAAAGTACAAGTATTATTTCACTGATTTAAGGCCCCCAAAATCACAAATATAAAAACAAACAAAAACAGCAGGTTGGAAACCTAACAAATGGATAGGGGCTGGACAGATAGATGATTCTGTGGTTACACAAGAAGTTTACAACCACCTATAACCCCAATTTCTGATAACCCAATGCCCTCTTCTGGCCTAGACAAGTACTGTACATATATAACACAGACATACATGAAGGCAAAATACCCATACACATAAACAGAAAACATAGCTAAAAGAGTTGTAAATAAGAAGCAAAGATACAAAGCTATAACCCACAGCAAATAGGCTCATCCACTTGGACTTCTTTATAGTTTGGTAAAAACTATACTTTTCAGGGTTACCAGAAAATCTATCTCACCATTTTTAGTACAGGAAACAACCAATCAAGCATCCTATCTAGTGTAAAAAATACATTGAGGAGCACACCTTTAATCTCTGCATCTCTGTGAGTTCAAGGCCAACCTAGTCTACACCGCACATGCAAGAGGGTAGGGGAGATGCTGCTAAGAAAATATACAGACTCTGAAGTCTCTAAAGGCATCATTACTGACCTACTTGCTAAAGACCTAGCTTTCAGTTTACAGAAAAAAAAAAATGAGAGAATAAAATTTAAGCCTTTATGGGGAAAACAATCAAATCAAAAACATAAGGCATCATATAAGAAAACTGGTCTGGTTACTTATTGATTTTAGTAAGTCATTCTGGACTAAATTAGTAAAGTGCCAACAATTAAAAGCAGTTAGTTATACCTGACTGAATCCTTTTTTATAAAATGGCTTTGAGAAACTCTTGGAATTTTTTAATATGAATTGGCTATAAAATGGTATTTGAAATCATTAATTTTCTTAGTTGTATTAACAGTATTGAAAAAAAGGCTGGAGAGATAGATGAGTGGTTAAAAGCAATGGCTGCTCTTTCAGAGGTCCTGAGTTCAATTCCCAGCAACCACATGGTGGCTCACAACCATCTGTAATGGGGATCCAATGCCCTCTTCTGGTTTGCATGAAGACAACAAAAGTGTACTCGCAAACATGAAATATAAAAAAAAAAAAGTCACCAGTGGCCAATGGCTGGACAAAGGGAAACAGGGTGGGATCTTTAGATTTGCATGGACTAGGAACTGGGAAAAAGGAGACAGAGAATCACCATGACCCAGGGGAGAAAGATGGAACACAGGAGCTGCAGGAGAGAAAGCCAACCAGCCATGTCGAGAATTTGGGTGGATGGCCACTGGCCACTTCTCCAATTGGACCTGAGATAGCAGAGGAAGGCTTAGGAGTGCCTAGTCTTTAAGGTAGCCAAGGCATTTTAAAATTAACTGGGGTGTGTGTGTGTGTGTGTGTGTGTGTGTGTGTGTGTCTGTCTGTCTGTCTGTCTGTCTGTCTGTCTGTCTTCCATTCAGGAATACAGATAGCTCCTGGGTGGGTGCATGTGTGTGATCTACCAGGAGCCAAAGTAGTGTAGCCCAAACTCACCACTACAATGTTGCACAAAAATTTTACCATGTACAGAAACTAGAATTCCCTAAATTCTAATTTCAATGGCCATTCTCTACAGTTATGATTTATTATGAACATTACCTAGATTAGATGTAAAAGTTATGTCCTTACTTCTATACTGTGATAGGTACTGCCTAGAGAAAACATTATAAAAACATTTATAGTCAACTCTAAATTATCCTTAAGATTACCTATTATGCATAAATTAATAAAAAAGGTCCAACTTTATTATTCTTGCTTAATATTTTAAATCTACACAAAACATCTTACTAGAGTATCTAAAAATACAGCTATATACTATTAATTTTTTTTTAAGTTACCATACAAAATAGTGGCTTCATTATGGCACTTTGATACATTATGTGTAATTATACTTTGTTCTAGTTTATTCTCCATCCCTACAGGCAATCATACTTGACTAAATTCTGCTTTTATAAAAACAGACAATATACCTGAAACTTTTAATATGAACTAGTTATTAGGTGGTATTTTGAAATCATTAATTTTCTTAATTGCACTAATTAGTATTGAAAATATCAGAAATGTCTATGCTTAGTCAAATATACTAACTTAGTTTCCTTTTTCCTACTCAACCCATGTGATACCTTAGTGTACAATCTAAAATTGCCTGTCCTCTGTCATTCTACAGACTTCTAACTGGTCCCTCTGCTTCCAGTCTAAACTACTATGTGCAGAGTTTTAGGATTAATCCACAAAGAAGTTATACTTATACTTCAGCTCAAAAACTTTCAAAAATTATTACTTCCCAAACTAACCAAGTTTCATTAAGTGGGTCTCCAGACTCTTACAATCTCATATTGACTTACCTTCCTTTGTCAATCATCTTATTCCTTATTTTCTGTGGATATCTGTCCTTTAAGATACTCTCCAGGCTATGTTGTTTTTGGGAAGGCTGTGCTATGCCTTTCTAATATATTCTTATCATCTTTTCCCCTTTCTCCCATAAAAGGTTACTTTTCCCATAAAAGTTTCATTTCTAGATTACACTTCCAAAGAAAACAAATATACATACATTTGAAAATATGATAAAAATAATTCCAGCATTAGCCTACATCTCAGCTCCTGGGTGTCAGGTCCAAAACAAACCCAGGACAAATGGCTATTAGCACAACCAAAGCACATGCCGGCCTCCAGGATCCCTCACTATCACAAGTACCTGTTACAAGGCTGGAGAGAGATACCACTAACTGCTCTTCCAGAGGTCCTGAGTCCAATTCCCAGAAACCACATAGTGGCTCACAACTATCTGTCATGGGATCTGATGCCCTCTTCTGGTGTGCCTGAAGACAGCTATTTTGTACTCAAAAATTTAAAAAAATGAGCTCTTACTCCTACTTCTCTACCTTGCCTCTTGCCCCTTTGTTCCCCATCTCTCCCCATTCCCTTCCCCCCTCTCTCCACGTGGTCATGGCCGGCCCCTACTTCTCTACTCTCTCCTTCTCTATGCCTTTCTCTGCCTCTGCTACCCTCTTAACTCCCCTCCCCATGCCCTAAATAAACTCTATTCTATACTATAAGTAAATAGATAAATAAATAAATAAAAATTTAAAATTTAAAAATCTTAAAAACAAAACAAAACAAAACAAAAACAAGTATCTGTTACAGAATGAATCCATGCTGGCACCCCGAGTCTACCTTAAACTTCTCCAGCTTGTGGGGTTTCCTCCCCTCAGCTTCTCATTCATTCCCTTAAACTCTACTATTTCTTTCCACTATATACTCTTTTGGCCCCTTTCTCTTGCTCATCTCTCTTGGTTGTCTCTTTCTCTTCCTCAATCTCTCACTCAGTCATAACTTGGGTGGTGATGTCCTCAGTTTATACACTAGACAGGCTAAGATAAGAAAACTGCAACCTCAATCATCTTATTATAGTGCAATTTCAAGCCCACCTACATTATAGAGTTCAAAACCAGACCTTGCCCAAAAATAAAAGAGAGAAGGTGGGGGAAGGGGTGTTCTGATTTGCTTTCGATTACTGTGATAAGAACTGTGTCCAAAAGCAACTTGGGGAGGAAAGGGCTTATCTAGCTCATATGTCTCAATCAACCACAGTCCATTAATGGAGGAACCTGAGGAAGAAACTGGTACAAAGATCGTGGTTTGTCCCCAAGGCTTCATCATTCATCAGTATGCTTGCTTATACAACCCAGGATCACCTGTCCAGGGTTGGCATGGTCCACAGTGGGCTGGGCTCTCTCACATTAACCATTAATCAAGAAAATGATCCACAGGCTTGCCTACAGGACAGTCTGATAGGAGTAGTTTCTAAACTGACGCTTCCTCTTTCCAGAGGATCCTAGCTTCTGTCAAGTAGACAGAAAACTAGCCAGCACATGAGGACATGATTAAGTGGTACACTTCTTGCCTGGGATACACAGAGGCCGTGGGTTCAATCCCTAGTATTATATATATAATAATAATCCTAGAATTTTTAAAGTAAAAAAAGTTGCAGTAGTCAAACAATTAAATTAAAAGGAAATGGTTAATTAGCTATAGTATAACTAACCAATTAACAATAAGACTACAGGGACTAGGAGCATAGCTCGGTCAATAAAGTGCTTGCCTTGCCAACTTGAAGACTTGAATTTGAGCCCCCAAACCTGCATTTGCAAAAAGCTGGGCATAGTAGTATGCACTTGTAATCCCAGTATAGCATGATAAAGACAGGGAGATCCCTGATTATACAGCCAGTCAGCCTAGCCTACTGAGTTCCAGACCAATAAGAGACACTGTCTCAAATTCTAGAAGGTTGATGGTACCAAAGAAACAACTCTGCTTCTCTGGATTCCACATGCATGTGCATACATGTACACTCACACACACACATGTATATTTATGTGTATATATACACACACAAAGAAAATACTTAGAAGAAATATAACACATTGTTAAACTATCTGCTTTGCTAAATATTCCTGCATCATAAGCAAATTTCAGACATTTTTTCCTTCTAACCAACAAACAAAAACCACAAAGTAAAATTAAGCTTGACAACTCTTTAAAGAAGTTTTAATTGTGGTTACCAAAGCACTCATACTAGGAATAGAGCCAGTTCTGTATAGTTTTAACTCATGCTTCCATTTAATAAAATGATTTCTTAATTCATTCAACCATTTATATACATTTACTCCATCAGAAGGAGGAGCTCAGTGAAGGACACCATTATTGATTCTTATGAAAATGTTAGTGAGGGTTATTTTTTTTTTTTTAAGGTAGGGTTTTTCTGTGTAGCCCTGGCTGTCCTAAAACTCACTCTAGACCAGGCTGGCCTCAAACTCACAGATCAGCCTTCCTCTGCCTCCAGAGTGCTGGTTGTTCTTCTTTTCTTTCATTAAATAGAAATATTCCTTGAGCTAGACAACACTCAATAAAGAAGTATGGCTTTATCCACAAGACAGTTTTCCATTCTTATCAATTTTAAGACCCTAGCTAGTATTGTTACATTTCTTACTCTGGAAGAAAACTGGCAAGAGGAAGACAACCAAGTATAAAATTTTAAAAGACTCTTAACATTCTAAAGGAAAACATTTTTTACAAGTTTGAAAGGATAAGAATGAAGCTCAGTGACAGATCACAGGCTACAAGGTCCTAGGTTCAGTCTCAGTACCAGGAAAGTTGTGATTAAAACAAAAAGAGGGCTGGAGTGAAGGCTCAGTGATTTTGAGTACTTGTTGCTCTTTCAGATACCAGACTTCAGTTCACACACTCACATCAGGCAGCTTACAACTGCTCTAACTCCAGATCCAGGGATCCAACACCCTCATCTGGCCTCTGTGGGCACATGGCACAGCCTCTCGTGCACACATATACAAATACACACACTCACACTCACATACATACATTTTTTAAAGGTATGAGAAAAAGCAGAATTATCAGAACAAAATGCACCAATAAACTAATGAGAGAAACAGAAGAACAAAAACCCTGAGATTTGTCAATTAGGAAGTCATAAGTCATCCAGGAAGCACTACCAAGTTAACAACAGGAATAAAAGTCAGACTGCAGAGGCTAAACTGGAACACAAGAAGAGAAAATGATAAAGCAATGTTCAAAGCCAGGTGAGTTACAGCATGTAAGATGCTCAGGGGGGACTAAAGTTTGAGAACAGCTGGGCTACAAAGAAAGACCCTGCCTTAAAAAATTTTTTTTAAATATTCAGCTACTATTTCAAAAGTTGAAATTGTGGTATCATAAAAAGGAACATCTACCATAACTCTTATGCAAAAACCTGAGGCAATGCATAATGTACAGGAGACACAACATGTTAACACTGAGTCTATCTCTGCCTACTGGGATAACAGATCTTTCCTGACAACTGTCCCACTTCTATACATATTGGCTCAGTCCTTCTTTCCTCTGATCCAAACTAGTACTTCACGATCTTTACAGTACTTTCTCATGTTACACAGGACTTAACTCATCTGCTTGTTTCCTACCTTTCCCACTATACTATAAAACTTGTCTCATTTACCATCCTATACTATGCCTAGCATTTTACAAACTTATGAATGTTCACTATATAGTGTGTCAATGAATACTGTGGAGAATTAGGTAAGGCCACATGTGCCATTTACAATGGCTCACATAGGGTTTTATATTATTTTTGAATGTATATGAATCTAAGTCCATAATATATTTGTTTATATAATATCTGGTGTGGGAAGCCCTGCTGTGCTCTCGGAGATTCTCAAACCGAAACTACAAGTTGACAGCTAGTCT
>NW_022196905.1:9955670-9981038 GCF_008632895.1 Mastomys coucha
GGTCCCTCACATTCCCGGTTCGTGGAAACCCACGCTAGTAGGAAGCTGCTGGTCGGCATCCTACAATCTGGCTTTCTAAAACTTGATCTGAGCTCTCTTTCCTGAAAAATAACACACTACTTAAGAAAACTGGCAATACAAACTTAGACTTTGATCATTTACTAGCTGTATGACATTTGATAGCTTTCTTACCTCTAAACATTGTAGTGTTCTCATTTATAAAAAGAAATAGCACATAGGAATGTCTTAGGATTTTAGCATCCTTTGTAAGCTCATGACACATTAATTGATACATGGTGGGGTACACTGTGTTAAGGTGTCTCCATATATTCAACTGTTGATTGCTTACTCAAAGAGAGCTAAGTTCTAGCTGAATCTTGGCATTGTTATTCCTATGGCCCATCACTGGCCTCATATTTTGTAAACAGTCATCCTTCCTTACTCGCTGATTGGCTTTAATAAACATCTGACCGCCAATAGCAGTCAATAGGCAGGAATTGGAAGGTAGAAGTTCCAGGCTGAGAAAGGGACTAAGGGAGAAGAAATGAGAAACAGGGATTCATCCAGAGAAGCACAGAGGTAGTCAACCATAACAGTAACAGAGAGGTAAAGAAGTAGTCAAGTGGCGAGTCATAAGCTAGTTAGTTGAGTTAAACTTAGATTGAGACAGCTAAGAGTCTGCTAAAAGCCTAAGCTATAATAAATATTAATTCACCATTATTTAACCACTGGATAGGTCCAAAATGTCTCTATATAGGTACATAGAAAACAATAAATAACTGCAATACTACTGCTAAGTATTGTAAACATCTTAATTTTAAAACAAGAAAGGATTAGCATTCATACTTCCCCATTCAAACATCTATTTACATTGTAACAGCATGGACTTCCATTACTTCCTTTAGTTCTAGTCTTGAGACTGGGGTGAGGGATAAATATAAAGACAAGAAGCAGCAAACCCAAGGAAAGAAAAATACCCAATCACAGAACAGTGGTTCTCATTGCATGCCTATAAAAGAAGGAGAGTATTAGAAAGCAGTGGTAAGACCAGAAAAGGGGAAGGAGAGAGTATAAGTAACTTAACAGACAGGTTTTGAGGCACTTAGGCTTATGCCCCGACCTGGAGATTAACCAGGACTAGGCACCGACCCAGCAAACTGGCCTAGAAGAGGTAGTTGCTTCATATCCTCCTCCTGTTTCAAATGTTCTTACCTTGGGAAGAGTTAGGACAGATATCAGACAGAACGAGGGCAAGAACTAGATTGCTTCACTCCCACAACTGATCTAAGGGTTTTTGAAGTTTTACATAAAAAAATGAGATATGTATTATTAATGAATAAAGCAAGGATGTCATGAAAAAAAGCAATATAAAAATAGTAAAAACAATTACACCATCATCAATATTTTACTAAACACTGCAGTTCATAATTGATTGGTTCCACTGCGATAATTTTGTTGATACTCAAAACATTCTCATAACTACATTTATAATTTCCATTATATAGTAAAAGAAAACAGGTTCAAAAGTAACTTGGTTTTGAAATATTTTGGTAAGTAATTAAAATTATGGGATCTGAATTCAGACTTTCTGATCTACAGTCCATACTTCTGCTTCTATACCACACAGTCGTCTCTTCTATACCACAGTCTCTTCTATACCACACAGTCTCTTCTATACCACACAGTCTCTTCTATACCACACAGTCTCTTCTATACCACACAGTCTCTTCTATACCACACAGTCTCTTCTATACCACACAGTCTCTTCAATTAAAAAGTAAATTTACTCTCACAACTATTATTTATGTCTTTTTTTAATTTGGTTTTTCTAGACAGTCTCACTAAGTAGCCCAAGTTACGCATGAACATTTTTAACCTAAGCTTACATAAACTTACAACCTGCCTGCCTTAAACTCCCTGGAGCACAAGCATGGACCACCATACCTAGTTATATGCATGTTGTTAGGTGACAGGAATGATACATGTCTAATTACGAAAGGCTTTTTTAAAACTAGACTAGACTCTTCCTTAAGAGTAATGTAGTACACATTTGCATCAGTGTGATGTACTATATTTTTGGTTTTGTTTTTTAAGACAGAATCTGTCTGTGTAGAACTGTGTAGAACTGTGTAGAGCTGTCCTAGAACTCACTCTGTGAACCAGGCTGTACTCAAATTGACAGAGATCTGCCTGCCTCTGCCTCCCAAGTGCTGGGTTAAAAGGTGTGCACCACCACCACCTGGATATTGTATTCTTCATAGCAGAGAGGAAATCACTCCACTCCAAAAAGCTACAAAGAGCAAAATTCTACTGCTTTTAACAAGAAATGTGTTCTGAACTTGCTCTTAGAAGTGCTGCAGGTGTGGCTGCTGTGTCACATGTGAGTCTGGAGGTGGCAGAGAGAAGAAAAAGGCTATGTCGAATCTCAGTGTTCTGACTTATGAACATCTGGATGATTAGTAGCCTAACATTCCCTGAAAACACCAAGCCTGAGACAACCACCAGCCTGGCACCAGAAGATTTAGTCAGGGAGCTAGTCCAAGAGGACCACCAGCACAGCACCACGAAGGCCCAACAGCTCCCAGGACTGGAAGCAAACCAGAGATTCGAAGAACCCCACCTGGGACCGATGACCCCAAGCAGGAGAAAGCCTGAGATAAGGATACTCAAATGGGACCATTCTGGTGTACTAAGCAAGGAACACACCAAACTGGGCCCCATAGGGCCTGGACAGGGAACTAGCCTAAGATAAGCACCAGTTGGGCACCACAAAATCCTCAGGAGGCAGACCATGCCCAAGATAACCCCCTGCCGGGCACCATAATACACAAGTGGAGTATAGCACTCCAGAGACCACTCCTCAGATGACGCCAGGCTCTCAGAGACCCCAGGCACTACTAAGAGAAGCAAATGGTAGAGAAATGAAAGAGAAAGAGAAACAAAGGATGTGGGCACAATGAAGAGAGGCAGAACTGGAGACTCAAGGGTAGTGAGAAACAGCCTGATGTGTGTACCTGGTGATTCCACCTGGGACCATGGTGGGGTCCTGGCTTGTGCTGCCACTTGGGGCCATGTTTGTGTCTATGGCCCTCCAGCACCAGGGATCTGTTACCACCAAAGGTCAGGTGGATGTCTCTGGGCTGGGCTGCCACCTAGGGACATGTTTAGGTCTGATAGCTGTACAGAACTGGCCCCACCCTCACCAGCTGCAGTACTCAGGAGAGCGAGCCCCACACAGTGCAGGACTTGAGGGTGAGCCAGACCCCAAGGATGTGAGAGTGGGAGAACTGGCCCTACCATTCATCTTCCACCCACACACACCCTTCACCACCTGCGGCAGGTGGGAGACCTGACCTGACGCTGGGGTCATGAGAGCAGCTACAGCACTTGGGAGAGTGGACCCTGCACTTCACTTAGGCAGCACAGGAGCTGACCTTGGTGGTGAGGGCACGGAGGAGTCAGCCCATAGGGCATGGACCCCAAGGGCGTTAAGCATGGGAGAACTGATCCTGCCCTTGTCTGCCATGTGGTAACATAGGCATGAAAGTGAGCATCCCTATCCTGCCTTGCTTTGCAGGCAAGCAAAAAAGGCAAGAGCTAGCCCCAAGGTCATCAGAGCAGGAGAGCAGGCCCTCAACTACTGCAACAATCAGGAGAGCAGGCCCTGAACCTGGGCAGAACAGTACAGCTGGCCCTGGATGTGGGAGTTGTAGATGAGCTGACCCTGAGAATGAGAGTGTGGGAGAGCCAGCCCTGCCACTTGGCTGCTATGTGGTGGCACTGGCAAGGAAGCGATCCCCCTCCATTCCTTTTTGTTCTTACCACCATCGGTGGTGGGCAGGTGGGAGAACTGGCCCCCATGGAATCATGAGAGCAGGAGAGGTGGTCCTTCCCCTCACCTACTGCAGCATTCTGAAGAGCAGGCCCTGCAGCTTACCTGGGCAGCACAGTAAAGCTGACCCTGATGGCAGAGGTGCTGGTGGGCAGACTCCAAGGGTGTAAACATGCAATAATTGGCTTCACAACTTGTCTGTCATACAGTGACATGAAGAGAGAGATGATCCACTTCCTCACCCCTTGTCACCACCAATGACAAGCAGGAGAGCCGGCCCCAAGGTCATCAGAGCAGTAGAATTAGCCTTGCCCCTCACCTACTGCAGCACTCAGAAGAAAGGGCTCTGTACCTCACATAAGCAGGAGAGTAGAGCTGGCTCTGGATGTGAGGGTTGCAGGTGAGCTGGCCCTAGGGCATGAGGGCCAGAGAGCCAGCCCTCCTCCCTCTTGTCTGCTGGGCAGTGGTGAAGAGAAGGTAGACACACCTTCCTCCTCTCCCTCGTCCCACACCATCTTCAGGAGGCAGGAGAACTGAGTCATCAGAGTAGGAGATCTGGCCATGTCCCTCTCACCGGCTCTCACTTGGGAGAGCAGCCCCTGTACCTTACCTGAACAGCAGGGTAGAGCTGGCCCTGGTAGCAGGGTGTGCTAAGCAGCTCACGTGAGACCTCTCAGAATCAAATCTAGGGCTATGAACTGGCACACCCCAGCCAAGAAAACAAGGCCCTCCAAATCAACATGATCAAAGCTCTTATGAATTCCCAGAGATGGGCACAGTATACAGGGCCTGCACAGGTCTATACCAGGTCCTTTCCACACATAAAGCTTTCGGTTTAAGTTTTCCTGAATGTGAGAATGAGTGGGTCTCTGTTTCTTGTGCCTTCTCTTGGGCTCTTTTCCTTCTGTTTGTTTTGTTCTATTCTAATGTATTGGTTTTTATTATTACTATTTTATTTGATCTATTATTATTATTATTACATTATTGTTATCCCTGAGAAGCTTGTTTTCTAATAGAGACACAAAGAGTGTGGATCTGAAGGAGATGGGGAGGAACTGGGGGGAAAGAGGGGGCGACAGTAATCAGTCTATATTATGTGTAGGGAAAAAAAAATCTATTTTCAATAAAAGAAAAAAAGGATAACAAGAGGTAATGTTGGCAAAAATTATAAGTAATTGTAATATTAGAAATTTAAGTTGTCTTTTTTTCTTTCATGTGTGTTGTACATATGTTGGCACATATGTGTAACAGTAGGCTTGTATGTGAGAAAACAGAAGTTCCAAGGTTGATGTCAGGAATCCATCTTTCACCTTACTCACTGAGGCAAGATCTTTCAATCAAACCCAGAGGTCACTGGTGTGGCAAGTCTCCGTAACTACCTTGTTTGGGGATTCCCATTTGTGCATTCTCAGGTAGACTACCTAGCCTATCTGGAATTTACTGATTTAAGTGGGATCTGAACTCTGATCATCATATTTGTATATTTTAAACGTCTTATAAAATAACTGATAGTTTCAGGAACAAAAATTATCATAATTTATAATTTTAAGATTAAAACTAAATAATATTCAAAATGAAAATGGGAGACTCCTAGCAGTAGTACAGTAGTTACTAAAATTAATCCACAATTATAGGCCTACTTATCTCTAGAGGGTAAATACTTCAGGAAAAACCCAAAGAAATTTGGATACTTTATTCCTTCTTTGGATCACTGATATAACTGCATTATTAGCAAAACTTTTGCCAATCAAAGTGAAATTAGAACACTGATAATGACTTCTAGTGTTTTGTTTTAGAACAAAACAAATCCTAAAGTTTCTCTCATTCAAGTTTTTGAAGAATATCCTGTTCCTAAGAACCTTTCAATTGATGGTTTGTTATCTACTAGGGATCTTATCTTTAAATCATTACCTTAGAGAATTACAAATAATGCTTTTCTAACTTTTCATACCTTCTAAAGTCACTTTTGAAGGCAGTAAGGTCAAGTAAAATGAAGACTGAATATATTATATAGGCTACTAGATTTAATGAACAGGCCTTCTTTATCCTAAGCAGAGTGAGTGTCGAAATGGAAGACAGGCTGCTGAAGAGGTGGGCTTCTGGGGTTTGGCAATGAGGAGGAATCAAGAATTGGTAGCTCAAGGAAATAGGTGTGATGAACAGAACATTCATTTGGTACTTGAGCTTTCGTGGGAATGGGAGGATTGGCTTTACCAAGAGATCAGAAATACTAGAATTGCCTAAATACTAGAATTCAGGCAGTGGGTTAATCCTGAAAAGAACAGACAGCTACATTCTATGTCAAAAAGGTAGGAATTGTGTATAATTGGCAATTAGGTACATTTTTATATGGACTTTATATGTAGCTGGACTTTTGACTACTTTGTGGGTTCTTTTCTTTCGCCCTTCTCTAGCCCCCTTCTTCCACCCTTTCAAACCTCTAACTCTAAACAGAAGAGGAAAAAAGAACAGAGAGGAAAGTGGGCAACAATATCATTAGACTACTTCCTGCTCACTAGGGGCCTCAAGTTCCTTGGGGCAAGTCTGAGCTTCACTGTCAGGATTATCTAATTTTTCCTTCTTGTTTCACCTTTATGCACGACTACTTAACAAACAGAAACCAATAGCATCTAACAGCAACCAACCAACAACCCAGTCTGCCTCTTGGGGCCCTAGCATTATACATCTTCTGATAAGACCCCAGAATTCCAAATATCACACAATTGTAGACATTGTCTGCCACTGGAAAAATTATGGCCCTGCTAGACCATGAGGCAAATCATAGCCAGCTGCTGAGGACAATCTGAAGCAGCCCCATATCCCACACCTGGGATTAAAATAAAACCATATTCCTATAATGTTTCTGTGCTTTTTAGAAAGAAACCAAAATGTCAAAATTGTCACTACACAGAATCTCTGTGTCCAGCCTGAAGACTCCTTTTTAAGTTACTTTTGATCGTTCAATTCATGGTGATAAGAGTGGGGTAACGGAGTTGACAACTAAGAATGTTTAAGTGTTAACTCTATGTCAAATGATGCTACTATGTAATGCTAACATTCTTAGATGCTATGACTATAATCCTGCAGAACAGTCATATAATTGAGAGACACGTTTGAAAATGGGGGAAATATCCACACAGGTTTGTCAAAAAAAAAAAAAATGGGGAGTGTGGTGCTCACTCTACTATTCTTCCAACTGACCTATGGCTTACAAATCTTAACTAATAAAAGGTCAATGCCAGGAGGCTAGAAAGATGGTTCAGTGGTCAAGAGTCCTGGCTATTCTTGCAGAGGACCCAGGTTCAATTCTCAGCAACCACTTGGCAGCTCACAACCATCTATAATGATAGTCCCAGGGAATCCAACACCTTCTGGTCTCTAAGGGTATCAGACACATGCAAGGTACAAATAGACAAAACATACATACATACTATAAATTTATAAAAAAGCAAAGTCAATGATAACTGACCAAGAATTAAAGAATAAGTCAGACCGATGGGGGAAAACAGAGAGGTGGAGTTCTAGAAAAGGTGAACGGTATGTGAAAAGATTTAGAAGAAAAAGAATCTATTGCCAAGTACCACAAAGAATTCAACATGCCTTAGACAATTACATTATTTAGGAATAGGGGAGAATTGTGGAGTCTCTAAGGCTAAAAAGATGTTAGGAAAGGAACTCATATCTTAAAGGAATGAGAAATAATAATTTCATTTTAATTATAAAGCTAGAAATAATTTAAGCAGACAAATTAAATGATCAGATTTACCCTTTCTAAAATACCAATGACTACAACATTGGGGGGAAAAAAGACCAGAAAAAAAGCCGGATAGAAATATTACAATAAGCCAACCTCAGGTGCTACTGAAGTCAGTCTCTAGAGCAAGGAACTTCAATTATTGATGTATTAAGTGGTTCTTTTGAGGGAGGGAGAAAGAAGGCAGGGACAGACACACTTAGTATTTTCCTTCTCCCTAGGGGCTGTCGGGCATTATTCATTACTCCTTGCTACTACCTCCACACTGCTTTTGGTAAGTTCTACATATCCCTTTCTAACTTGTTTTTCTGAACAACTCTTACAGAGAATGGTAAAGCCAGCAAAGCATCTTCAAGCTAACTCTCTCCCCACTGAACTACTTGGCTCTCCAGACACAGTAGCTCACAACCCAGAAACTCACTCACATTGGCAATAACTTCATAATACAGTAATCACCAATCACACTGTTTGCTAGATGAGAAAACTGAACCCAAGAAACATTTAATAATTTCTCTAAAGTCACATGGACAGTAAATAACAAAGATGATCCTACCACTTTTTATCACCAAAAACATGACCTAAAACCAAACACAGTGGCACAGGTCTGCAGTCCTAGTACTCAGGAAGGAGAAGGATCACAGCAACATCCACAGTATTTAAAAATTAATTTTAAAGCATTAAAGTCAAAAGCGAGACCTACAGGAGAAGTAGAAATGAGAGTTGTATATAAAATATGAAAATTCTGGACATTTACTATATACATACTTGCATACATAAACTATTCAAACATTTGGCTTTTCTTGGTAACTTAGTAGGAGGTAGGGGTAGGCAATGTGTGAAGGTAGGATCACGCATGCTGAAGATAGTATTATATGTTTATTTCTAATTTTGAAAACCTGTAATAATCTGCAACTCAAAATATAATAATTAAAATTTACATTAATATAAGGCTAACATTTTAAGGGAAAGGTGGTATTTTTTTATGAATACATTTTATTTTATGTATATATGAGTGAGTGTTTTACCTGCATATAAGTCTATGTACTACATCTGCTGGTGTCCAAAAAGGCAAAAGTAGGGATCTGATCCCCTGGAACTGAAATTACAGACAGTTGTATATGTTGGGAACTGAATTCAGATCCTCTGGAAGAGCAGCCAGAGCTCTTAACTACTAAGACATCTCTCTAGCCTCTAAAAGGGTATTTTTGTTCAGATTTGTAAACTAAACAGACCAAAGCATATCTACATTATATCGAATTCTTTCCTTTTGCTTTGTCCTCAATTGCTTCCCCCAATAAAGAGAACTGCTAGATGAATTAAATATTTCTCTATTCCACTAAATAATATTTAGTGGGACTCCGTAACAACAGATCAAGCCCTCACCAGAATCATACCGATCATGAGTTTGAACAGTACTACTGAAACTTTGATTCAGACAGTCTTTTCTTTGGGGGGGTGGGGGGAAGAAGTCTATGTATTGTGTAACACTTATTTACATCCTTCATTTGATGTTATTTTAACAATCAAAATCATCTCCAGGCACTTCCAAAAGTTCTGTGAAAAACAAAATCATGCTTGGATAGCTATCATTTTAGATTTTAGAACTGCAAAACTTTAGAAAAGAAAGCCTCCAAATATGCTTGTTAATCATGATTTTTTAAATTGTTTTTAATTTGGATCTTTAAAAATGTTAACAATGTAAGATGGGATCCAAGGTTTCAATGACTGACCCTCAGCTCACCAAATTAACTCTTAAGGCCACCCAAGCCACTCAAGCTTTTTTTCTTCTTTCTCCAAATTTATACTGACACTACAAAATAGTCTATATGTTGTTTACAATGTTCTTTTTCATTCTCAAGATCAGCTGCCTAACCCAAATTGAAAAAAAAATAAACTGATTTTAAAAGAACATTTCAAAATAATATATTTGTCATGCTTTCAAGCATTTTCAAAGTTTTAAAAATATGTATTCTGTCTGCACAGAATCTCAGTCAGCACCTGTCCCTAATGTTGAAGGAATGTCTAGTTCCTGTCCAGTTAAAATAGCATGAGGTCAAATACATACACACAAGAATCTAAACAATTCCAATATCCAGCTCATCCCTACACCCGATGTTCATCACTTTACATAAGCACATCATAGGTCTTGTGCCAAGTAACCTGGAGATTCAAGTTCCTACCCTTCAGATTCCTTCCTCTGGTTTCTGCTTTGCTGAGGCAAGCAGAAAGAATGCCAACAATGACCTGTAAGGTCCTTTTCAATTTGATAGTCCAGTATTATCAAAAATACTTCTCTAACTTTTCACTGACTGACCCTTAGCTCACCAATACTCTTAAGGGCACCAAAGTGATTCATGCTTTTTTTCTTCTTTCTCCACAACCATACAGTCTAACAGTTGCTTACAATATTCTTTTTTTTTTTTTTAATTCTTGGGATCAGGATCTTACTCCCTGACCAATTTTTTTTTTTTTAAATTATATAAACTGACTTTAAAATAACTCTCCAAAAAGCTGTAATTCCACATCATTTATGTGAAGGAGCCACATTAAGTAAATGTTGAGATAAAAAGTAGATTAGTGCTGCCTGGAGGACAGTAGGGGTGAGGTAGAAAATCAGGAGTACAGAAGGGTTGAGGAGAGGGTGCTTAAAATAACATATGGGGCTTATCACACGTAAATACACCCAGCACTGCACTGACGGCAGCTTGTGATACAGTCCCTTCCCTACATTCACAAGGCCTTGGATTACAACCTCAGCAAAGCTTAGCAAGTAGGCAAAACCAAAATACCACTGGGCTAAAATGGGTGAACTTCTCAGGATGTTAACTCCACAAAGCTGTTTTTAAAAGAGTAGGAAAAAATGTTAATAGCCAACTTTACTGACAGGAAAAGAAGTATGATTAAGAATAGGTTCTGCAAATTGTCTTTCATGGTTTATGTAAGATCTAATTGTAATAAAAATTCTTATTCAGAAATACAATTTATCTTTTCCAAAACATAAATACATACAAATTTAATCCTCTTTTCCTAGTAAACTTTAGATAACTTTGCCAGTTGTAACTTTGAAAACAATGAAAAACATTTTAGAAAGCCAAATGCTGTAGCAACAATATCACAAGAACAAATTATATGAGTGTCAACAACAAAACACGGATAGTGTTTATAGGTTTTACTGTGAACAGACTGGTAACAGTTCTAAGGTTGCCAGAACAGTTTAAAACTAGCCAAAAACACAATAAAACTCTTAGCATCTAACGTCCTAAGCTACAACTATCAAGTACAAAGTGATCAATTTTCCCTAAGGGTAGTTAGTGTAGAGCACCAATACCTACTTCTAGGAACCCCAACTCACTGTACTACAGTCAAACAAATCCCATAGTTCCATCTGCTCCAGCCTGACTGCTAGGAAATCAAATAGTTTTCCAATTAGAGCTCCCATTTATAAAACTGAACGTCCATCAAAATCTGCAGCTTAAGTTATCACCTACTTCTCCATATACCACCAATAATGTATCATAATATCCTTTGCCCACTGAACCCGTATTAAGACGGGCCTGAGTTTGAGAACCAGAAATGAAATCAATTAGAAAACAGAAGTATCCCAATTTAATTCTTCGAAAGTAAAAAGATGTCTCTACAAAGACCAAAAACTAAACTTGGTTAAAAAGAAATCTTAAATACTTTATAACTCTAATAGACCAAAATTCTTTAATTAAAAAAAAAAAAAATGCCACCCTAAACCATACACCGACAGGCCAAGCGGCTAATTATAATGGTCAGGCAAAAGTTCCCAAACAACCCACAGAGAGCAGGGAAGGCCTGTCTTTGTATCCCTGCAGACAGTAGTTAGTAAAACTGAAAAAAAAATAAATAATAAATAAAAGAATTTAAACTAAAACGCAAAACTACAGCACAATGCCAAATTCTTCTGTGGGTGGGGGTGTTTTTATACTCCAAGAGGGGGGCCAAGGGCCTGGCTGAAAGAAGACAGGGAAAGTTTGGGCTCCGCGTCTACAAGGACTGATGGAAGTTGCTGGACCCGGATTCTGGAGAGGGGAGAGGGGCGAGGGGACTGGAGCGGCACCTGCGGGCGCCGGCAGGGACTGGAGCACGGCTGCCGGCCCGGATCCCGGAGTGCCGAGAAGGAAGTGGTGGTGGTGGGGAGGATGAAGCCTCGGCGCGGTCACCGGCTCGGAAACTCTGTCAGCCCCGAGCCCCGAGGAGACGAAGGGGGTGGGGTCCGGCCGCCCAGCCGGTCCCCGGGTCGGGGAAGGGTGTCCGCGAAGCGCGGGCCCGGAGCCTACCTGCGGTCCCGGGCGGCAGCCCCAGACGAGGCCTAGTGCACCGCCGCCTCCATCCCTCCTCGTCGCGCCGAGACTGCTGCTCCGCGGCCGCCGCCGCCGCCCTGCGCGCCGGGTCCGAGCCCGGTTCCCGCCTCCGCCCCGCGCCTGCGGGCCAGCGGGCCCGGGAGCACAGGGCCGCCCTCTCGAGCCCAGCGCCGCTCGGGGGCAGAGCGGCCGCGGCGGGCCCCTCACGTCTCGCCCGGGTGTCCTGTCAGCCAGCAGTCTCCCCCGGGTCCGCAGCGCCGCCTCCGCCGCTGCTGCCGCCGCCGCCTCTCCCACATCCCCGGCCTCCAGGGGAGCCGCCGCCGCGCCGCGACCACCGCCCCCGGCGTCTCAGCTCCCCACGCCGCCGTTCGCCTCACGCCACCGGCCCGGCGCGCCTGGGTCCGCGGAGAGCGTGCAGCAGGCCGCCGCCAGGCCGCCGCAGCCCCCAGCCCACAATCCACCGCGGCTCCGCCGGGGCGGGAGGGCCGCGGCCAGACCGGGAGTCGCCCGGCGGCTCGGACAGGGCCTGGCGCGGCCGCCGCGGAGCCCGCGTCCCCCGAGCGGGGACTACCCCGCGTGGCTGTCCCGCGCCTCCCCCTGTCGTCCTCGTAAAGGCAGAAGCCCTCTCGGAACTGCGCTCCAACTCGCACCGTTTTCCCCTCCCCCCCTCCGCCCAGGTTGTCCAAAGAAGCGGAGCGTTGCCTTCCGCCTTCCCGGGGCGAGCAGGCGGGAGCGGACCCCTCGCCCCCCAAGACCAACTGACTCCCGGCCGCCCACACCTACTAAAGCCCCAGCTCCCGCCTGCCCTGACTCCCTCGGCCCCTCATTGTAAACAAACATGGTTCCGTTTCCAAAAAATGAATGCCTTTCAAAGGTTAAAGGTCAACTCCAGATTACCCCCGGGCCTCCACTACTTAAGGCCTTTTGGGGCTACCCTTGTCCCCCAGTTCCCAGCTTCCAATCACCTGTCACATTTCTCAGGCGCATAAATCAGTTGTCCCTGCCCTTTAAAGATCTGAAAAACTTGGGTGTGTGTGCTTATTATTAAAATCTATTTGTGATTCCTAACAGCGTTTCCAATTAGGCTGAGTTCAGAGAGAATAGCGATTTTACTCGTAAAAGTACAATCTGCAAGATTACAATATATTTTTAAGTCTCCAAGTACCTTTGGTTGAGTTAGAAGTCTTGGGACTCAGAGCGACCAAGGTCTAGAAAAAAGGAAAAAAAAGCCTTACTCACTTGAGGGTCTTTATTGAAGATTTTACTCCATTTTGAAACTATATTTTGCCTACAAATAAATTTCAAAAGTCTGTTTTACAAAGCAAAAGTGAAAATGTAACTCAGTTAACTGGAAAAAGAAACTGATACAAGTCTTAATTTTAGCAAGTCACTGAAAATGGCTAACAGCTTTTGTTAATTTACTCACCAAAACGATATGGTTGAAGGACAGAAAGGACACGGGGAAGGGGAACACAAAAGATTAGCATAAAAAAAAGTTCTACACTATATTTTTCTGAATTCAGCTCTCTACAATGGAGGCAGGCACAGTGGAGCAGCCCTGTAATTCCAGCATTTTGGAGTGGAGACATGAGGATCAGGAGTTCAAGGCTATCCTCAGAGCCCACATGGGACACTCAAAGCTTGTCTGGGTAATGTGAGACTATCTCAAAAAGAAAACAAACAAACAAACAAGAAGACCACCTCTACAATATTATAATAAAGAGGGTAAGCATGCATCCAACATATAATAAATATATGCTCTAGTCTGCTTCTCCACTGCTGTGATAAAACACCAGGACCAAAAGCAACTTGGAGAGAGAAGGGTTGACTTCATCTCTCAACTCCCAGGTCCCAATGTCACTGAGGGAAGTCAGAGCAAAAGGTCAGGAACTGAAACAGAGACCTGAGAAGATTGCTGCTGCCTGACTTCTATCCCAGGGCTTGCTCAGCTTGCTTTTTTATACCACTCAGAACCATTTGCACCACCCAGAGTAAGCTGAGCTCTCCCCCATCAATCATTAACCAAGGAAATGGCCACAGACTTGCCTTAGGCCACAAGATGAAGGCAATCCTTCAACTAAGCTTCCTTCTTCCCAGATGACTCTTGTCTATGTCAAATTAACAAAAAAACTAACAAGTTTTTTTAATTTTAAAAATTTTTTTAATCCTTCTGGATGGGGTTGTTGAGACAGTGTATATCCTGTCTGTCCTGAAACTTACTCTGTAGACCAGGCTAACCTCAAACCTGGAGATCCACCTGCCTCTGCCCCCAAGTGCCACCATCACCTGGCTTTAAAGTCCTCTTAAATCTTTTATTTCTTATAAAACCAGAGGAGTTTACACAGAAACTCCCTTGAGGTAATCTTATTGTGTACTGTGTAAAGGTTGTCCTTATATTAATCAAATGGTGATTTCTGTAGAGGCAGAGAGTTGAATACTGGCTGAATTTTGGCATGGTTATTTTTATGGATCATCAAATGCCTCGGTATTTTGTAAATATCCACCTCCTTCACCTTCTGATTGGTTTAATAAAAATCTGACGACCAGTAGCTGAGGCAGGAGAGGAAAAGGCAGGAGTTCCAGGCAAAGAGAGGGTCTCTGGGGAACAACTGAGAGGGGAGGATTTGCCAGCAGAAGGAAGATGCCAGGACTGAATGAGAGGTAATGAGCCACATGGCAAACATGGACTACAATAGTCCGGTTAGTCTGAGTTAGAGAAGCTAGCTGGGAAGTTTGCTCTTGGATTGATGAGTGCCTTGGGTGTTTCCCCAACACTAGAACAGGACAAACTGGTTTGCACCCTACTGTTGACAGCTTGCCACAAGAAGAAAATGAACCATAAGTACTGGGTTTGGTTCTTTTCCAGACCCAACAAAAGGTTAACTTTTTACTTTGTCACAGAACAATTCATAAGCTGAAATCTACACAGAAAAGCAAATATTGATGATCAGCTTTTCAAAACAAAAACAAACTGGGCAAGTAATTTTGTTAAGAGGAAAGTTCAAAATAATAAGTTAAATAATAGGTTTGGTTGCTATCATTTGAATCATTTTAGCATTAAAAAGAAAAGTCGAACTACAGATGTAATGTGTGTAGATACACTATTGTGGCTCATTTTCCAATATCAAGGCCACAGGAAATTAAGAAAAGCTGATAGAAAATGCTACCCTGCTTAGCTACAATATTACTAAAAGTCTACTTGGCATTTTTGTTATAGTTGTTTAATGATTAAAAGTAGCAGAAGTCTTATTTGTGACAAGGTATCAACTCCTGGCTGGTCTAGAACTTGTTATGTAGACCTCCCAGATACCTCTTGCCTCTGACTGCCAAGTGCTGAGACAAAAGCCCCAGCTCCCACCTACATACATCTTTAAATAAATAAATAATTGTAACTAATTTTTTTTTCTTAAAGGCTCCCTTGTGGCCCACCATGCATCAGAGGTAGTGGAAAGGAAAGTATAGGGAATGGGAAGGGGAAGTGGATGTGTTTAGAAAGGTTTTTTGGAGCAACTCCCATCTGTTGTCTAAAAATCAGCAGTTCAGTTCACAGGTCAGCAGCAGCAGCTCAATCCACTCACAAACACTTCACAGATACACCAGTAGTCCAATTCGGTAAGAGTCAGGACAGCAAAGACGAATCCGCAGCAATGGCATTACCCACAGGGACAGCCAGGCCTCAGCCTTGGCACCAGTCAGCAAAAGGGACCAGGAGGAATACCAGAAGTTCTTAGCTATGTCTCTCTCAGGAAAGCAAAGATGAGTGAAGACTCAAGACCAACAAGCTTTGTGCAAGCAAGCCAACCTCAGCCCCCTCACTGTCTGTTGAGTCCTGTTTATACTTCCTCCAAACACCTCCTGTCCTCCATAGGTCTTTCCTCAGCACAAGTCTTGCTTCAATGTGTACACCTGACTTAGTTGACATCACTCTGCCAATCGGCCTGAGTCTGAGGAAGCAGCAAGAAACAGAAGATTTTTTCTCTGTGGAGTCCTGACAGATGCAGCTCAACTACACAATGTAAGGCAGACCAGCACTTGTGTGTTGTTAGCAAAGAATCCTTCATTGTGTATCCTTTCACTTGCTTGCTTTAGCAGAACTTCCTTTCTCCTGTGTCTGCTTCAGCTAAACATTTCTTCATGAGTGTCTGCCTTAGTGTTTCACTTGTGTCTATGTCAGGAAAGCAGTCCTTTATGTGTTTGGCGCAGCAAAACACCTTCCAACACCACTGGCTTTCCAGGGAACCCTTAAGTTTCCACTTCAAATAGTAAATAAATAAATAAATAAATAAATAAATAAATAAGGCAGGGGGGCTGAAGAAATGGCTATGTTCACTACTACTGCAAAGGAAGGGAGTTCAATTCCTAGTACTCAGGTGGAATGGCTCAAATTGCCCAAAAATCCCAGATCAGAGGGACTCTGATACCCTCTTCTGAGCCCTTCAGGTATTCATACATTCATATACACAGTGAATCATTTCTGTAATCCCAGCCTTAGGAGCTTAAGACAGGAAAATCTCTGAGAGTTCAAGACTAGCCTGAGCTTCACAGTGAGACCCTGTCTCAAAAACAAATCATTAAAGACGAAGATGGGCATCAGATATACAACTCCTGTGTATTTACCAAAAAAGACTCTTAAGTTACCATACCACGGAGATATTTGTACATCCACACTGAGCTACTCCCAATAGGGTAGAAATCGAACGACCCTAGATGGTCATCATCAAATGAATAGATAAGGGAAATATGATACTGTAGTGGCTATTCCTGGTTGTCAACTTGACTATATCTGAAATGAACTACAATCCAGAATTAGAAGGCTCACCTGTGGCCCTAATCTGGAGGCTGAGGGATACAAGTTTCCAACCTGAATCTTGGCATGGAGATCTTGAGGTATAGTGGCTATGAATCCCAGAGGATTAAGATAGAAAGATCTATGAGTTCAAGATCATCTGAGATTAAAGGTGTGGTGGCATAGTGGCTATGAATCCTAGAAGATTAAGACTGGAAGATCTATGAGTTCAAGCAAGGTCATCTGGGATTAAAGGTGTGGTGGCACACACCTTTAATCTGGCCCACATCTTTTGCTGGAGACCTATATAAGGACATTGGAAGAAGGAAGGCTCTCTCTGCTTCATCTGCTTGCCTTGTGGGACCGAGCAGCTGCTGGATCCTTGGACTTCCATTCACAGCTGCTGCTGACCATTGTTGGGACTTGATTGTTGGGAGTTGGACTACAGACTGTAAGTCATCAATAAATTCCTTTACTACATAGAGACTACCATAAGTTCTGTGGTTCTAGAGAACCCTGACTAATACAGATACATACGTAGAATGGAAATTTAGTCAGCTATAAAGAAAAATGATATCATGACAGTTGCAGGAAAATCATGTTTAGCAAAATAAGCTACAATCAGAAAAACAAATACTATGTGTTTTCTCTCATTTGTGAAACCTAAATTTAAAATTATATATGCATAAAATTATATATGCTTGAGTGTGAATGTATGTGTGTGTGTTGGTGATCATGAGAGAGAAGAGGAAGAAGTCTTAATGGGGGCAGGGGAGTAATGGAATATATATGTATGAAAGTAGAAAAGGAACTATTGGGGTGGGTGGGGTGGGGTGAGGGATCGAAGAAGCGATCGGTGGGCATGGGAAAGGAGGTAGGAGGAGAACATATGGGAACTAGATACGGTGACACGTATGTATGAAAACTGCCATGATGAAACCCATTACATTGTAAGCTAAAGTTAAAAACAAAGTTTAAGAAAGGATGTTCTGGGGGGAGAAAAAGGAAAGCTGGATGTGGTGGCACATACCTGGACTCAATACTCAGCAAGTTGAGGTGGGAGTAGTATGGAGTTTGAGGCTAAACTGAGCCAGACAGTGAGTTCTAGGCCAGCCTGAGCTACACAACTGTCCTGATTAATAAAGCTAGAAATCTTTTTTTTTTTTTTTTTTTTAAATCTCAGTGTCACAGAACATTTACCTCATGTGAGCAAGGCTCTGTGTTGATCCCCAGCACTGAAAATAATATGTTGGTTATCTGAGATGGCCAAGCCTGCAGTTAGGGCTAACCACCCAGTTCAATCCCTTGGGCCTAGAAGTTGTGTTCTCACTCTCATACACACACGTACACATAAATAAATAAATTAATAATAAAAAGTAAGGTAAAAGATTCCAGTCATCAGCACCACATATTCTCATTTAAAGGGTTTATCATCTATCTGTTCCTACATGAATGTATGTTCCACGAAGACAGGGAGTTTTGTTTGTATTGCCTATCACTTTGCCTGGAACAAAAGCATGGTGCAGAGTCAGAGTTCAATAAAGAATAATGTAAGTCTACAAAGGCAAAACGTTTGTTAGGAAAGCATTTTTTCATTTACAACTTCGGCTACAGCTGGGTGTTGTGGAGCACAGCTTTAATCCCAGCACTCAGGTTGAGGCCAGAATGGTCTACGGAGTAAGTTCCAAGACAGGCAGAGCTACAAAGTGAGACCATGTCTTGAAGAAAATCAAAAAAATACATAAACAAAGTAAAGTAAAATAAAACTTCTGTTAGACCATCTGGAAAGATGGCTCAATGTCTGTGAACACTTGCTGCTACTCCAGAGGACCTAGGTTCTATTACCAGCAGAGGCCAGAGTTGACCTTTCCAGAACCGCCTTACACAGTACATAGGTGTGGGGTTGAACCCAGCCATCTCTAAGAAGGAGCTCACACAACAAAAAGAATAAAAATTCTCACACAACTCAAAATGTTTTAAAGAGAATAAAGTCAAGCAGTTCAGAAATACTTACAAGCAAAATAGATAAAACATTACCAAGAATCATAACACTAGGAGGAAGGAGGACTTCACAACAAAACCCAAAGTACCCTCTAAAAAGTTCCCAGAATTCCTCATGCACACAATCACAGCTGGCAGAACCACACCTCTGCTAGAGTACAAGGCAAATCATAGTCAGCTACTGTGGACAATCCAAAAGAATCCCTGTAGCCCCACATATGGGATTAAAACAAAAGCACATTTTTATAATATTTCTGTATTTTTTTAAAGAAGCCAAAATTTCAGAATTCTCACTACATTTCTCCCCTTCTGTTTTAAGTCATTAGTTATGCCATGTGTAGCTGGAAAGTATAAACAGAGATATTTTCAATGAAATAAGTGCTTTTTAGGTTGTAGCCAACATCTTCAGTAGACCTTGCCTGTTCAGTTCTAAGCTTTATCAGTTTGAAGGTATCTTATCTACAGCTTTTCATTTCCTGTGAATATATAAACAAATCTGTGTCCCTAACACAAAACATTCGCTGGCTTCCACTATGATATCAACACATCCTTATAGTATATAGGCTCACTTAATTCAAATGGCTTACAATTTTTGCTGCAGGCTCCAAGCCAGCACCCAAGTCTGGTTCCCAATGGTAAGAGATTACCTTGAATATCTTTTTTGGACCTACCCTAATTGGTTCAGTAGCAACCCTTGCCAAATCACCTGCACATCCCTGGAAGCCTTCTTTCTGGTTTATATTTAGAAAACCCATTGTCCTTAGAGATGCCTTGGTCACAATTTTGTTCCAAATGACCATATTTCCCACAATTAAAGCACCAGTCATTTTGAGACCTTTAGCAGCTTGGTTACAGTCTCCTTACGAATAACCACATTTCCCATGATTGGAGTACCAGGCATTTTGATATCAGAGACCTCTAGTTGTATAGCATGACCTATTATAGTAGCATGGTACAAGTTAGAACCAATATCGGTTGTATCCCTTTTCCACTCATCCATAGGTGCTGCTCAAGCCTTTTATGGTTTCATAACTTTTTTACATTTGGTATTTGTATTTTCAAATGCCAAGGTCTCAATCAATATCTGTCTTCCATTAGGGTCTGATATGGCTTTGTCCACAGCTGAGACTAATCTTTGTAAAAAAAAAAAAAAAAATCAGCGAAGCCTTCCCCAGAGTTCCAGAGTATAATCTTTGTAACTGAGGTAGACTTTTTCCTGGTCTCCTCAACTTTGTCCCAAGCTCTTTAAGCAACTAAGTGGCATTGTTCTACAGCAGCATCATCAAATTGAATCTGTTCTTGTATATCAGAATAATGTTCTTCACCCAGCAACTGATCTTTTACTATATCCATTTCCTCTATTTTGCTGTTAAATTTTCAAAGTCTTTTCCTCCACCATGTTAACCATTGCAACTGCAGACTGCCCTGTAGTACAGCTGTTACCAATCCCTTCCAGTCTTGGGGGATAATTCTATTTTGAGTAGCCTAGTTATTCAGAATTTGTTTCACACAAAGCAAGTGCATCCTATATGAAATCAAGACCTCTTTAAAATTCGTTTCTATGGGATGCCATCCTATCTTGTCATAACCTTGTTCTACAACAGTAGCAGCCATTTGCTGTATGACTACTGAGAAAGCTGATGGTGATCCTGTAAGCCTGGGCCACCCCTCCTTTTACTCTGGCAGGGTAGTCGGTTCAAGATTAAACATTTCTCTCAGAATGGGCTGTTTCATCAGATTGTCCTCCTGTTTTTTCAGCTTTTCTCTGACCTGACCATGCTCCAGCACTGTTTTCCCCCTCTTTCCTCCTGTGGGAAACTCCTGCTCTTTTTCTCAGTCATCAGGACTGAACCTTTGTGTGCAGTCTTTTCTGGTGCTCCTTGATTCTCAAGAGCTTCCTCCTTCACCCACAGCCTCTCCAGTTGCACAGACAATTCTACTATCCTTTCAGAGAAGTGAGAACAGAGGGACACCTTTTGTTTTCCCATTTCAGCCATTTTTTTTTCAGGCTCCTCTATTTCCACCTGCAACTTTTCCAACTGCTCAGCCATTCTTCGGACAATTTTTGAAACTGACTACATGAGGAAGAAAAAGAAAAAAACAAAAAGTCTCCTCTGGGAGCAAGGCAGGAGACATCCCAGCGGTAGCAGCTGCAATTAAATTTTTGCTGAAGTCTTGAAAAAAAATCCATTCCTTCATTCCCTACCATCTTCTTTATGGCATTTGAAATCAAATCTCCCATTTTGATCCCTATCTTCTGAGCCCCACGTTGAGGCTTCACTTGTAACTGGTCTTTGCTACAGGGGGAGGGGGGGCAGGTAGAGGGAGGGGGGTAGGGAGAGGGAGAGGGGAAGAGAGAGAGATCCTTGAATCTAATTTCTTTCTTCTTGTTTCTTTGAGCGTGACTTTAACAAACCACAACCAAACCCCCTGAACCAACCACCATCATTACCTCTCTGGGCCCCAGCATTTATCTAACCTCTAAAAAGATTCCAGAATTCCAAATATCACACAATTGTAGAAACTATCAGCAGCTGACAAAACCTCACCCCACTAGAGGCGAATCATAGTCAGCTGCTGCAGACAGTCCCAGTACCCTATACATGGGATTAAAACGGAAGGACATTCTTATAATTTTTCTGTGCTGTTGTTGTTATTATTTTTAAAGAAACCAGAACCCCAGAATTCTCACTATAGTCTTAGTTCCAAAACTCTGACCTTAGGTTTAGAACCACACCTTTCCTCTCAGAAGTTTCCATAGACAAAGTCCCTGTAGCGTATACTCATGCTACAATGTTGCGTTAAAACAACAGCTAGATAAACAATCTAGAGACAGATATTACAACATTGTAGATACCATCCAGAAAGTGAGAATGTTGTTTCCCTGAGATGTCAAGAACTTCCAGTTTGTGGAAGCTACCACTCTCTAAGCCCTGCTTGATCAGTGGCTTTGCTGGCTCCCACATTGTCTCTGATCTTTATCAGCTACAGAGTTTTAGTGGTACCCTAGAGATTTTAGTGGTCTTAAAAGGTCTTCTTATACCCCATACCAGTGTCCTGGGCTGGGATTTTGACTTCACTTGGGGGCAATGGCATCACCATGGACAGCTGGCACTATACTGACCAACTGCATGTTCCTGATCAGTTGAGAACACAAATCCCATACACACCTGAATAGACACAACAATTTCTCCAGAAATAAGTTGTTTTCCAGATGCCCCAGATGGCCTAGTGGATCAGTGTTCTTGTCGTCAGTACCACAGCCTCCCCTCAGAGGGACAAGCAGATCATTTGGATCCTATATTGCCTGCTCTCACAATGAAGCCTTTTGGATAACCATTCAAAAGTTGGATGGGATTAAGGAAATAGTTGGCTTTCCAGGTCAACTCAGTCTTTCATAAGCATCACAGTAATGTGTCAAGGATGCCACACAAGCTTTAAACATCATGTCACTCTAACAAGGACATCTGACAAGAGCTAAAATAGTCTCCTTTTATAGGAAAAACAATCTCATTGGAAAGGTTTTTCTTGATTGCAACTATTTATTGATAGGAAAAATTGAATAAAGTAAAATAAAAATTAATTTATTATTTAAACTCCTCTCCATCAGCTCTCAAATTCAAATAATAGTTCCTATATTTGGTTGCCAGAAACTAGCTTCTTAGAAAATGTATGGTTTATTTTTGTGTATTGCTCACTTATAAATATGCAAAAGCCCATTTCTGTGTTTATTCCAACTTTTCAGACTAGTATGCATAGCAAAAGAAACAGCAAAATGAACATAAAGGACACATTTGTAAAACATAAGTCGTTCTGTGACTGTTGCCAAATGAAAATTGGATTTCTGAGGGTCCCCTATACTCACACGTCCTTACAGAAATCACACATCAAATTAGTGAACAAACAAAAAGCTTGTTTAGGTGGCTCTCTGTCTTTTTGATTAAAGTGGCTCACTGATGTTTGCCAGTGAGTGCCACTTTGATCCAAGCATATCACTGCAGCCAACAGCATCAGACAGGGTAGTTGCTCTCACATCTTTCTAGTTGATTTCTGCCTTCCTAAAATATCTATATTTTCCTTCAATATATTAATGACTACCTCAGTTGCTTATAACTTTCCCCAGAATGTTAGTTATCTTTAGAGTTGTGATTTCTTTAAACCACAAATATCCCAAAATATCCCAATTCTGATATCAAATCCCATATCATAATGAAGAGGTGGGGGAAATGCTCCTGTATCTCCTATCTCTCTGGATCATACCCTTAGTCTCAAATAGACATTTGGATATCTGATAAATGATTAGTAAAGATTTCCTGGGTCCTATGTGCTTGCTGTGTGTAAGATTTGGATGGTGCTCTGACCTTAAAATTTGGAGCCATGAAGGAAACAATCGTTTGTATTGTTTGACATGTGTCATGGAAAGATTGGCGGGATGAATGCTGGTGAAGAGTTTAATTTTATGGAGGTAAACTGAGAATCTTTATCCAAGTAAGTAGCAGCCCTTAAAAGGAAGACTTGTTGGTCAAGGAAGGGAAGAGTGTTGTCGTGAAGAGTTCCAGGCAGAGGAAAATGTCTCCAGAAAGACATTGTGTGGGATGAGAGAGCTAGCCAAGTGGAGGGAACATTCAAAGGGACAGTATGGCTGTCTGGTGATGGAACAAGTTACAGGGCATATGTCACACGGGATTTTTGACCCTTATCATAAGCTACCATGAGGCTTTGAGCAAGATGATGAAACACATCCTGTAAAGGATTCATTTGACTACTCTTTGAAGAATGCATTAGTGAGGTGACTAAGAAGTAGAACACTGGTGGGTGGAAGGTGCAGTAGTCCACAAGTCAGGCAAGAGGGTGGCAGCTGTAAGAACAGGCAGATGTGTATTCAGCTTGAGCTGTCCTAAAACTGTAGTCCTGATAAGTCTAAACATTAGTAGTGCGTTTCTGACAGTTCTGAAAGATCAAAGTCTAAGGGTAAATAAAATAAACTCCATAGGAAACATTGGAAAAATGGAGAGATTTGAGACTGTATATTTAGTAGTTGGTAGTTTAGTAGTTAGTAGTTTAGTAGTTTGGTATGTCTCAGTATAAGCTAGATGGAAATGTTAAGCCTGAATGAATATATAAATTCAAAATTTAAAAAATTAACTTGTTGTTAATAACATAACAGATCAATGTGCACAAGATTCCTAAAGGAGTAAGCCTAGGTAGTCAAGAACAGTAGGGGAGACAGCATGAGATTGGGGACAGAGCCATACAAAGATACATCAAACCAATGAGGAAACACATCTGCAGAAATAACTTTATCTTCACGGTCTGCTTTTATGATTCTATCAGTAGGGCTGCTTTGATTCCAAATGGCTTTCACATCTCTCTGGTTTTTAGACAAGATCCTGGGAGGAATAATGTCAATCAGAAGGAGCTAGGAAGAGGAAGCAGAAAAATAAGAGGAAAAAGGAGAAACTGTAGTGTCATAGAAGAAGGAAGTAAAGATTTTTGAGGGAACTATGAGCTGTCAGCTCTGGCAAATAAGATGTGTGCTGTTGGTTAGATTTAGCAACATGAGCCATACTTGATTCAAGCCAGACAAGTTCACTGGGGAGTCATGGGATTGGAGGCAAATTATAGTGAGTTGGGATGCTATTTGGAGAAGTTCAAAGCATGGACAAACTGCTTCTTGTTTTGTTTTGGAAAAAATATGGGGGGGGAGGAAAGGAGAGAAGAAAAGAAATGAAAGGAATAGATAAACTGTCTCTGCAGAAGGCAGAGCTGAACTAAAGTATACAGCAGCAACTAAAGAACAGAGATTTGGAGTAGTCTCAAAAGCAAGACTGATTTCTACTGCTACTTCTGTATTAGAAACTATATTTTCATAATCCTTTCTAAAGGGATTTCCTTGTAGGATGGGTCACATATGAATTCTGCCTTTTAGAAATAGTGGGTTGTTCCTTAATTGTGTGTCATCCCTGTAGACCTTTGCTCCATTATGTGCAGGACATGGGCCAAGATGATGTGTGGCTCCCCTTGCACAAGGGACAGTGACTCATTTTCAGGGTGTGTCCTTCCAGAGTGGATGGCTTCTACTTCCCTTCATGGAGCTTACGTTGAGCGGCACAAAAGTGCCAGACAATGGTTTGCTGAGCTTACTTTTAAAACTGGACTTTCAAAACTGTGTGATTGGTGGGAGACTTTTGAAGAGAAAAGGGGTGGGGGAGAGATGGCAGCTATTCTACATACAAATCAAAAACAAAACTACATCCAAACAGAAGTTCCCTGAGTGGCTTTCCCAGAGAGCCAGGGCCTGAAGCCGCTAGGCAATGGTGACGATGTCACGGTGCCCCTGCTCTCGGGGTTATGATAGCTCAGTTCTAGTCATTGTCATTTTAGATATTCAGAATTTTCTGGGAAATTACTTTATTTCATACTAATAGAGATTTGTTGTGCTGATAAACATTTTATTACACCACAGAAGCACAGTTTTTCTTTCTTCTTCCTTTTTGAGAACACAGTTGTTCAGGTTTCCCACAACATTGACACCACTTTTTGATGCCAGATTTTTGATAAAATGCCTGAAGGAAGCAATTTAAGAGAGCGAAGCTTCCAAACAAAGAATTCTCAATTGATGAACACCGAATGGCTGAGAAGCACCTAAAGAAATGTTCGACATCCT
>NW_022196905.1:9981917-9987267 GCF_008632895.1 Mastomys coucha
GCCCTGTGAAGGTTCTGTGCCCCGGTGTAGGGGAATGCCAGGGCCAATAAGTGGGAGAGGGTGGGGTGTCAGGTATGGGGAGGGGGAAGGCAACAGGGGTTTGTTTTTGTTGTTTTTGTTTGTTTCTTTGTTTTTTTGAGGGGAAACTGGGAATGGAGAAATTTACATGTAAATAAAGAAAATATGTAATAAAAAAATAAAGGACAACATCCTTTTTTGTGTTAAAAAAGAGAGAGAGAGCAAAGCTTCCTTTTTTTCCTCACAGGGAAGGTGAAGTAGCGGAAGCTTGTAGCATGGCTTCTTACATGATATCAAACCACAAAGCAGAAAGCTGTAATGTAGAGGATATTTGAACATGCCTGGAAAAGATTAAGAAAAAAATTCTTTAAAAAATTTACCCTTTCACTGAGCTTGATGACCATTTCTCAAATATTCCGTCATTAACATTATTTTGTGGGTCAGAAGATCTAGAACCATTTAAAACTTGGGATTAAACTTGATTCCCATTTGCCTCGAAAAGTCTGGCTTAAGCAAAGAAAGGGAGGAGGAAGAGAAAGAGGAAGGGGAAGAGAAACAATGTATTGCTTCATGTTATCAGGAAGAGGTCCATATCGACACCATGGCACAGGATTCAGAAGCACAAAGGATGAAGCAAGAGCCAATCTCCCATGAGGATCCCTGTCCTCCATAATGTCTAGGCTTTAGTCTAGGGTGTCATGTGGCTTCACAAGGTAGAAGCAGCAGCCATGTTTGTGTTTCAGGCTCAGTGCCTCTCACTGATTCTGATTGGCTCCTGCATCAATCTCTGACCAGTAACAAGAGCCCATGTGAGGCTGTAATTGGCTGAACCTGAATTATATCCAACTCTGGGTGTGAAACTGAATGGACCAATCTCAGCAGAACACAGAAGGGAATGGACAAAGATTGGTCCTCCAGAGATCAAGCAGAGCTATGGCTCCTTTGCAGGGGAGGAAACAAAGGCAACCTAGAGAGCCAGCAATTGTCTGTGGCAGGTCTGGAATAATGGCAGACCCAGATGTGCTACCACCTTAATCTCTTTCAGTACAGCATGCCCCATCTCAGGGAACTAGCCAGCTCGCCTCTTCTACTGCTCTTGTGGATTGTGATTCTGCAGATTGACTCTCTTTTTCATCTCTTTGGTCTGCTGAGAATCAGAGTACTGTGCCTTATCTCATCTCTATTTTTTTTTTGAGTTTGAAATAAACAAACAAAATACAAATGCAAAGTAACAACGCTTACAAAAACCCCAAAAATTTGTTTCTGCTGATAACCAGACCATGGGAAATAAGTTATACTACTAACTAACCTTTAAAGTTTCCTTTCTGGTGTTTCAGTGGCCATATCCTCTGAGGTAATCATTCTTTATCACCCTCTTCCAGGATGTGAGTTGTTGAGTGCCTCTAGCCCTGAGCTCACATATGCTGAGTTGACATTTTGTTTACTAACCTGTGCAAAGCACCAGTCCTTGGTTTGTGGGTTCCTTGAAGGCGGAACATTAATTTTTATCTTTCTAGCACCAGGACAAAGTTCACTGTCAGGGACTTACACGGTGGAAGGTCAATAAATGTTTTCTAAATGAGCAAGTGCCTCATAACCCAATCTCATTTAATTTTGATAACAGACCTATGAAAAAGAGATGATCAATCAGACTTGGAGAGTTAAGGTGAGTAAGGTAGGTGAGTAGCCAAGATCATATATAGCAGGATTGGTGCTCAGGTCTATCTGCTGCAAACAGACCACTCTCTTGGTCAAAAAAGCAAAACAAACAAACAAACAAACAAAAAAGCCCAAGTGTTTGGAATGAGGTAAAAATTCCAGCTTGTGTATGCTAACTGGACATCTTATCGGCCTCTCTGCCATCACTCCCTGGCATATGTCTTTCTCCACAGCGCCTGAACACACCTGTGCTTCCTTGCCTCTTTACTTTTGGTGGTCTCTGCAGATTCTGATTACTACAATTTTATCGTTTTTTTCAAGCGTAAACATAATCTGTTTTATAAAACAACTTTATTCTGTAGCTTTGCCATTCAGGTTCTGCCTCCCCACCCACAGTGCTGTGATCTGCCCACGATCCTGAGTGGGGAAGCAGGCGGAATGGCCGGGGGTTGAGTGACCTCAGGCAGCTGTGAGTGAGTTCAGGAGAACAAGCTCTCCAGAGTCAGCTGACTGGGACAGCTCATTTTAATGGGGGAACAAAGGCTAAGTATACCTTTTGGGGTCAGAAGGGGCTATGGGTGAGTGTACATCACTGACAGGGGCCAGGGTACTAGGGATGCCTCCTTGGCATAAGGAAGAATTCCAGGCGATGTTGGACTTGACTTTGTAAGGGGAGAGGAAATTTTTAACCTGGCTACTGAACTAGGACACTCAGGAGGGAGTGGGGCTGGAGTGTGGGTAGTCATCCTACCCTTCCAATCTCAGGATGAGATTTCTGGGGTTTGCCACACCTAAACCCCACTCTTGCTCCAGGCTCACTTCCCCCGGTTCCATGCTCCCTGGCTTCACAGAACCCAAACTCATATTCTTTTCTTAAGTGCCATGGCTTGTGTTTGCTGAGCCACAGCCATATATGACCATATGATACTGTTTACAGTACCACCAAGACTCTTAGTTTCCATGTCAGCCTTCAACACCACGCCTCTGTGGCCCCAGGTACAAAAGCTTACACGAAGCTGACTTTACAGAAACACCACTGAGTGAACGCATGATATCACAGTGGTGCCTTTTTGACCTGGCAACTATGTTTTCCACTGACTATGGCCCAGAACTACAGAAATAATTGTTGCATTCTTCACTCCTTCAGTTTTCACAGGCTCTGTTCTCTCCCAGCAGCCTTAGGGATCGCATACATGCAGGACCACCCACCACCATGTCAGTAAATTCAAGCACCTTCCATAACTGTTAAAATGTAGTTTTGCAAATTGTTGGAAGACACATCTTTGTAATGTTTTTATTTTTTAATTCAAAAAGCACTGGGGACTAGCAGATAAAAATAAGGAGATTTCTTTCAGGTGTTTCTAGAGATAATTTAATATGCTGACAAGAAAGCCCAAACTAACATGATTAACAGGTCCTAATTGGTCTCTCCAACTACACTTAAATAAAAACAGAAAGAATGAGGGAGGTGGAAGGAGAGAGGATCTGCTGCCATCAGAACAAGACTAACGCTAACAGTAGTAAATTAATATCAAAACAGGAACCAGCTAACACATTCTGCTCTCAATAACAGCATGGTTTTCAGAAACGAAGCAACTCAAAATTCTGAGTCATGCAATGTGATCAAAAGATAAAGGTTTTTACCAGAAGAATGCACTCAAAGCTCATTCATCTCCCACAAGTTATGGTTAAGCTGTGCTATGGTGTAAGACATAGGAGCTGGGTATAGGTATGAATTATAAGTCATTTAAAAACAACAATTTTGTGAAGTTGTTTAAGACATGAATTGTACTGGGCCCATAGGATGGCTCACTGTGTAAAGCATTCAATGCCTAAGCCTGACAACTTGAAGCCATGTATAGGTGGAAGGAGAGAGCTGACTCCTAAAGTTGTCCTGTGATCTCCACACATATTCATAAAAGAAAGGTCCATCATCTAATAAAGTTCATCATATTGTGTTTCTAGTCTTTCTCTTCATCCCTGACCTGGGAACCTATCCTCTTTGTCCCACTGCTTTGCCCTTTCTACAATGCTATCATCATGTAAATGTAATTAAAATAGCAAACGGCCTATCGTCTGGCTTCCTTCACTTAGCAAAGTATACAGACACTACTGTTACATATACTGGTAGTTCAACTTTTCCCATTGTTGTGAAGATACTTTCTGTAGGCACTAAGGGACAAGCCTGTGGCAAATACTACTAGCTGGCCACATAGTTGTGAAGAACAAAGAAAGCATAGTTTGGATAACAACCAGAAAACAGCAACCAAACAGAGCTGGAGGCTATCAGTTCTGAAAGTCAGCAGTAGAAATGGGCTAGGGCTAACAGCTAGCTGACCGTTAAGGTCAGAAGTTGGTGATGGACAGAGAGAGCTTCAATCATCCATAACTCGGTGAACAGCGTGTAAACAAAATCTTCTTGATTGGACCAGAATAACAAGCACAAAGTGTGTTGCCCCATAATTGGCCCAGCTCCAGCTGTGTTCAGAGAAGTAACCAATTTCATAGAAACTACTTCAGTCTTATTCAGTTTCGGTCATCAGTTCTATATAAATCCCTGGGCCAGCAAGTCAGTATTTTTCCTCTCTCTTGGAAACTCCCAGTATTGGGAGTTTCTCTCACTTTTCCTTAATTTCCCATACTAAGGCTTAGTTTTTTTCATCATTTATGCCTGTCCTCATCTTAAAAGATTTAAAAAGAAATAAATTTAACAATAAATAAATAAATAAATTTAAAAAGAAATAAATTTCCATCTGAACTTGAGAGTAAACTGTCTCGAGTTGAACTTCTGTTGGCCATTGAGTATCCAGTACCCTGAGCCCTGGACCATGCTAATCTGAGTAGAGAAATTCCCATTGCTCTCAAAGTATTATGTCACTATGAATATGTACACTATTAATATCCATCCATACACAGGTTTTTGTGTAAGCAAATACTTTTCATAGGATAGAAAGAGCAAGAAAAGGTGTCAGGAAAAGATAGAAAAGTTGGTCAGCCTGGCATCTTAGTTTGCTTTCCTAGTGTCTGGGAGTCCAGAGATCTCAACACAGCTGAGACGGTCACAGTTGCCCATGAAATAATGAATTTTTACCTCAAGATATCACAAACACACATGTCAGAAACAACAAAAGAACTGTGCCCACTCAGGACCAGAATTCTGCAACGTTGAGTTCCATGATATTAGATTAGCACTCTTCTGTAATCCCTAAATCTACACAGTGCACATCACAAAACCACCTTACAACTTCATTTACAGAAGGAAATTATTTAAGATGAAAAATAAGCCCATCAGTTCATGTATTTTTAAAGATTTTAAGATTTGCTTAATTTAAAACAAGCTTATTTATCCTATGTGCGTCAGTGTTTTGCCTGCATGTCTGTCTGTGTGAGAGGGTTCTGGAGCCCCTGGAACTGGAGTTACAGACAGTTATGAACTGCTATGTGAGTGCTGGGAATTGAACCTGGGTTTTCTGAATGAGCAGTCTGTGCTCTTAACCACTGAGCCATTTTATTTTATTTTATTTTTTGCCCCCAACTTGCTTAATTCTTAAACCTTGTTAGCACTAAAATCTTCTGAGACATATTACTTAGAGAGCCACAGAATTGTATATGTTGCCATTGTAAAAGCATCAAAATAATACTTTCTTCTTTCTTTTTTTTTTTTTTTTTTTTT
>NW_022196905.1:9987294-10004705 GCF_008632895.1 Mastomys coucha
CAGAGATCTACTCTGCCTCTACCTCCCAAGTGCTGACATTACAGGCCTCACCACTCCCAGCTAGAGAATCTCTTCTTTGAAGAGTCCTTATTTGGCCCCAGGTGGACTGCCAGCAGCCAAGTAGCTGTATCATTGTGTATACTCTTCAGTGACATACTAGAATTGCTTTGTACCTTAACAGCACCTGACAAAGTAAGTGTTGTTTGCAAAAGTCATTCTTATAGGTGTGTGGCAATACCTAGGTATAGCTTGTGTTTTTCTAATGACAAAAGGTGTTGCATGCCTATTAGCAGCCTATGGACTATCTGAATATCTCTACCTGTAAATTAGATGTCAAAATTGTTGATTTTAAAAATCAGACCTGTGTTTTCTATGGTTGTTGGGTTTTGTTTAGGTAGTTTAAATTACATGGTAATTGTATGTTATATTAGAAAGTGAAGGGTTTTTTTTCATATAACTTTTTATTGATTCTTTGTGAATTTCACATCATGTGCTCCAATCCCATTCAGCTCTCCTGCAACCACATCACCAGGATAAGCTCTCCTGGTGCAGGATAAGCTAACAAGCATTAGGTGCTCGATAGCTCACCCAGTGCTGCAGCCAGCAAGGGACAGGATTAGCTCTCCTGCTCTCATGTCATGGGGCTGGCTCTCCTGCTCTCATGTCATGGGGCTGGCTCACCTGCACCCATACCACCAGAGTCAGCACTACTATGCTGCCCAAGTGAGGCGCAGGCCCCACTCTCCAGAGTGTGGAGCTGGTGAGGGGTGGGGCCAGTTCAGCATCGTGCCTCAGGTAGCAGTCTTTCCAGGGACATCTGCATGGCCTTTGAGGATAACGGGGCGGCCTGAGACATCAACACAGACTCTGGCTGCCATGAGTCCAATGATCCAAACATGACCACTAGCAGCAACCTCGGCCCAGATGTCCTCATGGCCTCTGAGTGCAGGCCACTAAGATCAGCATGTACTGTCCTGTCCCTTGGTCAGTTCCATGCTGTTGTCTGTCTGCTCCCCCCACCTCCTAGCACCACAGACCTCATATATCCACAAAGTCTCAACAGACATCGACACAAACCCCACAGACCCAGACACAACCCTTGGCAGCAGCCCAAGCTGGGGCCTCACCATGGCCTCCTCATATCTACCTGTTCTTCACTGCTGTCGACTCTCCAGTTCTATCTTTCTCCACAGTGTACAAAGCCACCTCAGCTTTGCTTTCTCTTCCATATTTCCAATTCACATTCCACCTTACCTATCTCTCCATCACACATTCATCCAAGTAGTGGCACCCATGGTAGGTCTTGGGTGTCTTTCTTCTGTGGCAGACACGGGTGTTTTCTTCCAGCCCTGTGAAGACTTTTTTTAAAGGAGAGAATTAAGATCACCAACGAGTATACATCCAGGAAAAAGCTACTTTGACATTTTGGTATACATATTTTCTGATTATTTTTTAATGTGATTGTACATGTTACAAACATGTAACCCAAATTTCCCTAGTTGCATCAGCCTAGATATATAAAGAGGGTCAAGAAGTAGGAATAATTAAAATGTCACTAGATATGCAATAGATCCTCACAGTCATTACCATCTCAAATCACAATTCAACTTAATACAGGAGGACAGAGCCAAACACTGTGGTGTTAGCATATAATCTCAGCATATGGAAGACCAAGACAGAATCCACCAGGACTTCACAACAAGATCATGTAGCACAGCAACAACTAAGCAAGACTGAACAGGCAGCTGAGGAGGTCACAGTATCAGAAGTGACGCAGGAGCTGAGGAGCTTTTAAACTCTTTTTAAAAAGCATTTGGAAAATTTAAAATGTGATTAAATTAAAAGACCCTGCCCCCACCCCAGTCCCAGAAAAACACTGAAGATACTTTCTAGAAAGTTGTACAAGATAAACAAGAGATTTTTAAAATATTAGGGGAAAGGCAACATCTTTTATTTTAACCAATCAGAAATTTTTTTGTCCAGTTACTATGAGTTCTACAAAATACAGAACAAATCCAGAGAGAGCATTATAGAAGAAATCCAACAAAATGTACCAGAACACACATCTTCAAGTCAGAACATCCAGCACAATGAATGAAAACAGATCTGTATCAAGAAGACCATCAAAGGCCTATGTGGTAGCTCAGTGGGCAAAAGTGCTCACCTCTAAGCCTGAGGACCTGAGTTCAATTCCTGAGACCCACATGGTGGACTTCCACATGTTGTTCTCTGGCACACACACACACACACACACACATACACACACACACACACACACACCACAATAATATAATAATAAATAAAATAAAAAGATGATCAGGAATCAAGACCGAATTCTAGAAAGCAAGAGAGTGCTATTGCCAATATTCTAAAGTAAAACTATACTTGCCTAAGAATTGTATATGTGATCAAAGTACCAAGGAACCATGAGGGTAGGACTAAAACCATTTTCAGGGGACTCCAAATTTTACCTTTCTATAGATAGCAAATCAGGGAAGAAAGAATTCAGGAAAAGAGGAGCCACACAAATAGTGAGCAGTGCAGCCTAGACAAAAACAAAAGCCAAGTGCCTCAGGACTCATCAGCTTCCATCTGATCAAGAGGACAAATCAAGAGATTACAGCAGGGTGCAAAGAAAAAATGGAACCATTAAGTCTCTGGATAACTTAGTGTTTCAAGACTTTAAAACATATTCTTGGTACTTTGTCATTTTATATAGTTTATATAGAATATTCCATAAGTCTTAACTATTAAATTAATTTTTTCCTATGCTTTATTTTGCCAAAAATAATTCCATTTGACACTGAATGATTATAGTAGAGCTGTAATGAAAGGGGGAGGCTGAGAAGAGCTACATCTTTAACACCCTTAGCAGGATGTCAACAATGTCTCAAATGGAAAGACCAAAGGAACAAATTACCTGAAGATGAAGAAGATGAAGTCACTAAGAGGGTCTTAGAAAACGTCCACCTGGAGGGCAGCAAGGGTAAGAGGTGGAACAGAGGGACGTTGTGTCTTACCTAAGTCTTTCTGAATGACCTTAAAAATATCACATGTACTGCTTTAATAAAAAAGTAAATCAAAATATTGGCATATATCTTTCAGGTAAAATTGGAGGTATTGGGTTAAAGGGAATAATGTGTTTATACTTTTCCCAAGTACCACAGAACTACCCTCCAGGAGTTACAGTCAGCCACATTCCTAGCATCTCTGTTCAGCACTCATTCCTCTACTTCTTGCCTAAAGCAGGTGATTTTTTAAAAAAAAATTTGTTGTCAATTTTAAAAGATTGTAACATTTTAAGTGTGTTTTTTCTTTCTCTTATTGAAAAAAATTAGAAAATGTCTATTTAAAATAGTACAAAAACCACTGGAAGGTGGTGGTACGCACCTTTAATCTCAGCACTCAGGAGGCAAAGGCAGGTAGATCTCTGTGAGTTTGAGGCCAGCTTGGTCTACAGTGCAAGTTCCAGGACAGGCAGAGTTACACAGAGAAACCCTGTCTCAAAAAATCAAAAAACAAACAAATAAAATAATTTTTAAAAATGAATAAAATGGTACAAAAATCAACAGGATATTTTAGAGGACAACAGAGAACATGGATCTGAACGGCCACCAGCTTGTTTAACTGGGTAGGAGCACAAATGTATGTGTCTATTTTAAACAGATTGGGAAGCTGTCTGTCAGTTGTGTGCACAATGATACAAAGTGTGTCCAAAGGAAAGCTTTCCTATACAAACTGCATCCTGAGTTTGTCAAAGAGTAGATGTTGAAGCAGGGAATGCCGGTCAGAGAACCTGGTGGGGCTAACAAATCTCAGAATCCCAGCCTTCAAGATTGTATAGCACAGTGCACTGTGTAAAGTGTTGCTAGGCACACAGAAGAAAGGTCAGCAACAATGTTTCTCTAGAGCCAGTGAGATATTTGCAGAGTAAAGGTGTCTGCTGCCACACCTGATGACCTGAGTTCTATCCCTGGGGCCCACATAGTGGAAGGAGACATGACTCCTGAAAGTTGTCCTATGTATGTTCATGTGTATACAACACCCCCACACACACACACACATACATATATACACACACCACATATACCACACACACACACACACACACACACACACACAAATGTATGTATGTAATACAAAACATTTTGCAGAAAAGCAAATTAAAACACAACCAGCAGACTGAGGAAGCTATCCCTAGACATCAGACCTACAACTGTTCAGGAATGTGCCAAAAAGTCCTGTTTATCAGAGTAGACTAAATTTTCAGTACAAAACAAAAACACTTTGAATATTTCATGTGTTACCTTTTGGGGAGGGGGCTTCTCTGCTTCTTTCCTCTGCATACTAGTAATTCAGCATGATCCAGCAGAAAGAAAATTGGTTTTCGTTGTTCTTTCTATGGTGAGTTTGTCATGGAGTCTGGATATTTCAGGATTGTATGTATTCACAACCAGCATCCTTCTGTGGTCAAGGTCTTTGCAATGGACTTGGTGAACTCGGCTTCCTCCTGATGCCTTGTTCTCCCATTGATGGCCAGCTTGAGGTATATTCAAGACTGTAGGACATATACTGCATATCCCTGGGCTCCACAGGTAGGATCTTTCCAGTGGGCCACAGAGAAGATACACATACATGCACATATAGGTTTACAGCTTCTTCCTAAACTGTCAGTGGTAACAAAGTCTCTTCACTGGACAGGCTCTTTGGAGAGTTGCAGAAAATAAGACATATCCAAGTATGGATATGGGCTTCTCAATGGAGAGTTGCAGTTAGTTTATTAAAAGATATTAAAGATAGCATAAATTATAAGCATGGGAATTTAGAGAAAGAGAGACAATTGGGGAAAGAATAAGACCAAGTGTGTGTATAAGCTTCTCAAGGAAGAGTCACAATTACATGTCTGGGCAGTGTTCAAATAGACCACCAAGTGTTCAAATAGGTCACCAAGGAACTTTCCCATTTCTGTTTGGTAATTTTATGGGATTAAGAGGGATGTAATCCATAGATGGGATTATAATCTGATAAAGTAAAACCAGAACTTGTGACATGACCTTTACTGTAAATGGGATTTCTGATGAGATTCCAAAATACGTACATACATACATACATACATAATCCATACATACACACGAACATACATACACATGTAGGTTTATAGCGGAAAAGGCTGTTAGCAAATGTTCATTGCATTGAATTCTGGATTTTTCAGCTGCAGAGAGGCTACAGCCAGACCCCTAGGTAAGGTCTTCCTTTCTCTTCCTGTGTCTTTATAATTTTCCCATCTTATTTCAGTCTTTCCCTCTGAGACTTTAATCCTTTAATCTTGATGGGTGTTGAAGACTGAAGAACCATTTTCTAGGACATCTTCAATGATGAACAGAAGCATGGCGCTATTTATCCAGAGATTAAGAGTCTCAACTTGTATAATGTAAGAGTAGAGAAAGGAGAAAAATCAGAGACCACAGGTTAGAGAGTTATCTATCGTCTGATGGAAATTTTGGAGAGAAGATATAATTACTCAAAACTTCAAACCACAGAATCAAAGTGCTCTGTACACTGCTATGTCTAAGACCACTAAAAAAATAGTAGAGCCTCTCTATCAGAGGGTGGTCTGAAACTATGAAGTTAGTAGTTTATTCAAGTTTAAGGATGGTACAAGCTGCACTTAAGCAGCACCAGCAGCTCCTCAGCTTTCTCTGGTCAGGAAGCCTGTGTCTACTCCTGTTACAGAACCACTGTGCCCATGAGAATTCAATTCAGCAGCTCCAAGGACATCATGAGTCAGGACTGGTGGAGACATTGGAGAGAAGCCACATCGTTCTGTCCTATAACTGTAGAGTTTCCCTAGGCATCCTTACTATCAAATCAGAGACCACTGGGGTCAGATCAGCAGCTAGATACCTGCCCATATGCTACAGAAGGTCTTCAGTAACCAAAGACACAGGTGAGACTCTCGCCCAAATACCCATGCCAGCTAGGACAACCACAGGGCCAAGCTGACACAGGACCCACTGTCCCTATCCCACCTCCTAGCTCCATCTTTTTTCTGGTCCACTTTGTACCTGGGGCAGATCAGCAACCTGATACCCTCCCACATCCTACAGCCTGTCTGCCCCCACCCCCAAGGTCCACAGTAACCAGGGACACAGGAGGCCTGCTCTAACCCCAAAGATACAAGAGGCTCACCCTAACCAGAGAGAGCCCTGCCTGCCTCCAAGGAAGCTGGCTCCTGTCAAAGACACCCAGGCCAGTTAACACCAGAGAGAACCAGATGGCCAGAGGCAAGCAAAAGATCATAAGCGACAGAACCCAACGCAATGTGATACCACCAAAACCCAGTTCTCCCACCATAGCAAGCCCTGGCTATCCTAACATGCATGAAAAGCAAGATAATGACCTAAAATCCCATCTCATAAAGATGATAGAGGAATTTGAGAAGGATATAAAGAACTCCCTTAAAGAAATACAGAAAAATACAGGCAAACAAGTAGAAACCCGTAAAGGGGAAACAAATAAATCCCTTAAAGAAATACAGGAAAATACAATCAAGCAGGTGAAGGAATTCAAACAAAATGGTCTAAGAACTAAAAATAGAAATACAAACAAATAAATAAACAAACAAAAAACACAAAGGGAGGCAATCCTAGAGAAAGACAACTTAGGAAGAGATCAAGGGCTACAAATGCAAGCATCACCAACAGAATACAAGACATATAAGAAAGAATCTCAGGCATAGAAGATACCATAAAAAATATTGGCCAGTCAGTCAAAGAAAATACAAAGTATAAAAAGCTCCTAACCTAAAATATCCAGGAAATTCAAGACCCAATGAAAAGATCAAACATAAGAATAATAAGATTCGAAGAGGGTGAAGAATAGCAGCTCAAAGGGCCAGAAATCATCAACAATGAAATCATCAACAATATAATCATAGAAGAAAACTTCCCTAACCTAAAGAAAGAGATGGCTATAAATGTCCAAGACACCTACAGAACACCAAAGAGATTGGACCAGAAAAGAAAATTCTCCTGTCATATAATAATCAAAACACTAAATGCACAGAACAAAGAACGAATATTAAAAGTTATATACTTGACACAAACTAGAGTTACCACAGAGAAAGGAGACTCCCTTGAGGACATGTCTCCATGAGATCCAGCTGAAAAGCATTTTCTCAATTAGTGATCAAGGATGAGAGGATCTATTGTGTGTGGTGCCATCTCTGGGCTGGTAGTTTTGGTTTCTATAAGAAAGCAAACTGAGCAAACCAGTAAGTAATATCCCTCCATAGCTTCTGCATCAGCTTCTGCTTCCTGACCTGCTTGAATTCCAGTCCTGACTTCCTTTGGTGATGAACAGCAATGTGAAAATTTAAGCTAAATAAACCCTTTCCTCCTCAACTTGCTTCTTGGTCATGATGTTTTGTGCAGGAATAGAAACCCTGACAAAGACAAGCAGTAAGGAGAAAAGGCCAAGTAACATAATGGCAGACCTATCAGAATTACAACAGACTTCTCAACAGAGACTCTAAAAGCCAGAAGATCCTGGACAGATGTCATCCAGTCCCTAAGAGAACACAAATTCCAGCCCAGGATATTATACCCAGCAAAACTCTCAATCACCATAGATGGAGAAACCAAGATATTTCATGACAAAACCAAATTTAAACACTATCTTTCTACTGATCCAACCCTACAGAGGACACTGGAATGAAATCTCCAATACAAAGAGGGTAACTACACTTAAGAACACACAAGAAATTAAATATTTCACAACAAATGCAAAAGAGAGAATCAAACATACATAATATCACTTCCAGCAACAAAAATAACAGGAACAAACAACCATCTGTCTTTAATATCTCTCAACATTAATGGACTCAATTGTCCAATAAGAAGACACAGGCTAACAGACTGGATATGTAAACAGGATTCAGCATTTCACTGCATATACAAGAAACACATTTCAGTGACAAAGACAGACACTACCTCACAGGAAAAGGCTGGGCAAAAGGTTTCCAAGCAAATTGTCCCAAGAAACAAACTTGAATGGCCATTCTAATATTCAATAAAATAGACTTTGAACCAAAAGTTATCAAACAAGATGGGGAAGTACACTTTATCAAAGAAAAAAAATCTACCAAGAGGAAGTCTCAATTCTGAACAAACACAAGGGCACCCACATTCAGAAAAGAAACTTTATTAAAGCTCAAAACATACATTGAACCTCACACAATAATAGTGGGAAATTTCAACACCCCACTCTCACCAATGGACAGCTCAGTGAAACAGAAACTCAACAGCGACACAGTAAAACTAACAAAAGTTATGAACCAAATGAATTGAACAGATATCTACAGAACATTTCACTGCAAAACAAGACAATATACCTTCTTCTCAGCACTTCATGGAACCTTCTTCAAAACTGACCAAATTGACAAGCCTCAACAGATACAAGAAGATTGAAATAATCCCATATATTGTATCAGATCACGACGGACTAAGGCTAGACTTCAGTAAAAACAAAAACAACAGAAAGCCCACATACCCATGGAAACTAAACAACTCTGTGCTCAACGATAACCTGGTCAGGCAATAAATAAATAAATAAATAAATAAATAAATAAATAAATAAATAAATCAGGGATTTTATAGAATTCAACGAAAAGGAAGACACATGATACCCAAACTTATGGGACTCAGAGAAAGCAGTTTTAAGAGGAAAATTCATAGCACTAAGTGCCTACATAAGGAAATTGGACAGATCCCATACAAGCAACTTAGCAGCATACATGAAGGCTCTAGAACAGAAAGAAGCAAAGACACCCAAGAGGAGTAGACACCAGGAAATAGTCAAACTCAGGGCTGAAATCAACCAATTAAAAACAAAGAAAGCAGCCAGGCAGTGGTGGTGCACGCCTTTAATCCCTGAACTTGGGAGGCAGAGGCAGGCAGATTTCTAAGTTCGAGGCCAGCCTGGTTGGTCTACAGAGTGAGTTCCAGGACAACCAGGGCTATATGGAGAAAACCTGTCTCGAAAAACCAAAAAAAAAAAAAAAAAAAAAAAAAAAAAAAAGACATTATTGGGCTGGCGAGATGGCTCAGTGGGTAAGAGCACTGACTGCTCTTCCAAAGGTCCTGAGTTCGGATCCCAGCAACCACATGCTGGCTCACAACCACCCGTAATGAGATCGGACGCCCTCTTCTGGTGCGTCTGAAGACAGCTGCAGTAAACTACGAAGAAGCAAGTGAGGCCAGCAGAAGTCCTGAGTTCAACAGCAGCCACACACATGATGGCTCATCTACATCTGTAGAGCTACAGTGTACTCATACACATAAAATAAACAAACTAAATCTTAAAAAACAAACAAAAAAAAGCGATACAAAGAACCAACAAAACCAAGACACGGTTCTTTGAAAAAATTAACAAGATAGATAAACCTTTAGCCAAACTAACTAAAGGGCACAGAGACAGTATCCAAATTAACAAAATAAGAAATGAAAATGGAAACATAGCAACAGAAACTGAGGAGATTCAAAAAATCATCAGAATCTACTAGAAAAGCCTAAACTCAAAAACACTGGAAAATCTAGATGAAATGGATGATTTTCTAGACAGATACTACATACCAAAGTTAAATCAAGATCAGGTAAACTAAGAGTCCCATAACCCCTAAGGCAATAGAAATAGTCATCAAAGACCTCCCAACCAAAAATGCCCAGGGCCAGATGGTTTTAGTGCAGAATTCTACCAGACCTTCAAAGAAGAGCTAATACCAATACTCCTCAAACTATTCCACAAAATAGAAACAGAAGGAACACTACCTAATTCATTTTATGAAGCCACAGTTATACTGATACCTAAACCCACAAATATCCAACAAAGAGAAAATCCAGATGAAATGAATGATTTTTTTAGACAGACTAGACAGATACTACGTACCAAAGTTAAATCAAGATCAGATAAACTATCTTGAATATTGATGAATATCAATAAACTATGAATATCAGTGCAAAAATATTCAACAAAATTGTAGCAAACTGAATCTAAGTACACATCAAAACCATCATTTACCACAATCAAGTAGGCTTTATCCTAGGGATGCAGAGATGGTACAATATGTGAAACTCCATTAATGTAGTGCACTATATAAACAAACTGAAAGAAAAATGCCACATGATTATCTCATCAGGTGCTGGAAAAGCCTTCAACAAAATACAACACCCCTTCATATTAAAAGTCTTAGAGAGATCAGGAATACATGGCACATACCTAAACATAACAAAAGCAAAATATAACAAACTAATAGCCAACATAGAATTAAATGGAGAGAAACTAGAAGCAAGCCCACTAAAATCAGGGACAAGACAAGGTTGCCCACTCTCTCAGTATTTATTTAATATAGTACTTGAAGCTCTAGCTAGAACAATTAGACCACAAAAGGAGATCAAAGGGATACAAATTGGAAAGGGAGAAGCCACTATTTGCAGATGATATGATAGTATACATAAGGAACCCCTAAAACTCTGCTAGAGAACTCTTATAACTGATAAACAACTTCAGCAAAGTGGCAGGATATAAAATTAATTCAAACAAATCAGTAGCCTCCCTTTATACAAATGATAAATAGGCTGAGAAAGAAAGTAGGAAAACAATACCCTTCACAATAGTCACAAATAATATAGAATATCTTAGTATAACTCTTACCAAGCCAGTGAAAGATCTATATGACAAGAACTTCAAATCTCTGAAAAAAATAAATAGAAGAGCTCAAAGATGGAAAGATCTCCCATCCTCATGGATTGGTAGGATTAACATAGTGAAAATGGTCATCTTACCAAAAATAATCTACAGATTCAAGTTAATCCCCATCAAAATTCCAACACAATTCTTCACAGACATGGAAAGAGAATTTCCCAACTTCATATGGAAAAACAAAATAACTAACATAGCCAAAATAATTCTCAACAGTAAAAGAACTTCCAGGGAAATCACTATCCCTGACCTCAAGCTACACTACAAAGCAATAGTGATAAAAAAAAAAAAACAAACAACAACAACAAAAAAAAAAAACCAGTATGGTATTGGTACAGAAACAGACAGGTCAATCAGTAGAATAGAATTGAAGACCCAGATGTAAACCCATACACCTATGAACACTTAATCTGTGACAAAGAAGCAAAAAATATACAGTGGAAAAAAGAAAGCATCTTCAATAAATGGTGCTATTCTAACTTGTGTTCTGTATGTAGAAGAATCAAAATAGATCCATATTTATTACCTCGCACAAACCTCAAGTCCAATTGGATCAAGAAACTCAACATAAAACTGAATCTAATTGAAGAGAAAGTGGGAAAGAACCTCAAACTCATTGGCACAGGGAGAAATTTCCTGAATAGAACTCCAGTGGCTCAGGCTCTAAGATCAAAAATTGATAAATGGTTCCTTATGAAACTGAAAAGCTTCAGTAAGGCAAAAGATACTGTCAATAGGACAAATCAGCAACCTTCAGACTGGGAAAAAAATCTTCACTAACCCTACCTACATCCAACAGAGGGCTCATATCCAAAATATATAAGGAACTCAAGAAGTTAACCTCCAAAAAACCAAATAACCCAATTTTAAAATGGGGTACAGAGAATTCACAACAGAACAATCTGTAATGGCAAGAAGCACTTAAATGTTCAAAGTCCTTAGTGAAATCAAAACAACCCTGAGAATTCATCTCACACCAGTCATAATGGCTAAGATCAAAAACTCAGGTGACAGCACATGTTGGCGAGGATGTGGAGAAAGAAGAACACTCTTCCATCATTGATGGAATTGCAAGCTGGTACAAGCACTCTGGAAATCAATATGGCAGTTCCTCAGAAAACTGAAAATAGTTCTTACCTGAAGACCCAGCTATATCACTTTTGGCCATATACCAAAAGGCTCTGTATCATACCACAAGGACATGTGTTCCACCATGTTCATAGCAGCTGTATTTTTAACAGCCAGAAACTGGAAACAACCCAGATGTCCCTCAACAGAAGAATGGATACAGAAAATGTGGTTCATTAATACAATGGAATGTTGCAGAAGGACTGTGAATGTGGAGAAGGCATAGTGAAGGGAGAGAATACTTAGAAGAAAGGAGACAGAATAAGAGGCTAGAGAGCTGAAGAGAGATAAGAGACAGGAGAGAAGAGAAGCTAAGGATCTTCGAGAGCCTAGTAAGATAGTGCCTGGACAACAGAAGAGAATTCCTGGCTATTTTTTTTATCTACCGTCTATCAATCATCTATCTATCTATCTATCTATCTATCTATCTATCTATCTATCTATCTATCTATCTATTCAGCCAGCCAGCCACAGTTTCTTCCTAGTGTTACTGTTAGAATATTAAGAGCCATCCGGTCACGTGAGATAGATCTCATTATCTTAATTTTTAATTTTAGCAGTGAAATCTCTCAGGCTGTTTAAGAACAGTTTCTTTAGAAGCAAGGACAATTTTATTGGAGCTTAAAAGGAACAGCCCCCAGAGCAGGCAGGTAAGCTGTAAGTCTCAGCAAGTTCTCAGAGAAGGAATGGGGAAGGAAAGGAAACAAGCTCCGCAGCTTGAGTTAAGTATGGAGGTCACATATGTGGCAGACAAACAGCCATACGGTGTCTGTCTGTCAGGGAGGGCTTCAGCCTTCTGGCCTGTGAATGTCTGACAGGCTAGAGAAACAGGAACGTTAAGGACTTGCCTACTCTGTCTCGGCAGATTTAAGCTGTCCTAGGCATATGTGTCTGTAGATGAGGAGGCAACTTTTACCTCTCCACTGGAGCCACTCCAATGATGCTTAATTTCTTCTTTGAGTTTGAGAAAGGGGTGCTGTCAGGAACACACACGTCTCCAGTCAAATGAATAAACAATATTGAATGTCACATTATGTGGATTTCTGATGTTTTTGAAAACCGACTATCTATGTAAAGTAATCTAGAATGTTGTCTATTAACTACTCTCAACGATTTTTAATTAAAATCTTGAAATCACCCTAACAATAAACTTAGAGCCATGAATTTTCTAATTTAGCCCTAAACTCACAGGTCTAAACATCTCAGATCTGTCTATAATAACAGTAACAGAAGGACTGGGTCTAAGCCCTGTCTACTAGGGGAAATACAAGAATTACTTATAAGCCTGCAGACAAATCTTACTGAAACCAGAAATTTCTTAAGTGGATGCAGAAAACTTCATTTTTGGTGTTGAAGTATGCACAACAGAACTGTATTAGCTGCACCTCTCAGTCAATAAGAACACTATCGTGCACCTAACAAATTCACATTTTAAAAGCATTTACTCATTTCTTACATACCAGTTTAAGATGTAAATGGTTTATAACACAAGCCTCAACTTTTACCAATTACTACTACAAACATGGGATACAAAATTCAAAACTAATGATATAAATGTTAAAGCAAAATTTCTGGGAATAAACTGTATATTTAAAGAAATACTCAAATACCTGATCAAATTTTAATCACACAATGATTCTAATTTAAATTATCTATACACCGATCAAATCATTCTCAGTACAGGGTAAATATTATCAAAAGGTTCTTCTCTCCAAATTATGAGAGAAGAAATTTATACCAATGATAACTTTGATTTTGTATCAAAATGAATTCTGTACCAAACAGGAATGTATGACTTTAACTTAGTAACAATTATAAGATTTCCATACAATTAATTCTGGCTATTTCCTCCCTGTTCCAAATATGACCATTTTATATTTTCTAGAAGGATAACCTATTAATAGCCCTCTCTAGCTCCAAAGCCCAGGGAACTGGGTTGATGACTCTTCATAACTTCTTCAAGCTGAACATGGGTGTTGAGATATTATGAGGGTGGGGAAGAGGACAGGATTTATCAGTCTCCTGATGTTTGTGTTTTGACTGGATCCTGTTGAGGTCTGGAGTTCAGGTAGGCCAATTTAGCATGTCTGATGAGGAAATTCACCAAGGCTGTATATTCTGTAATATATAAATCTCAAAACAAAATTTTAGTATCATCAAGATATAATTTTTGTATGATTCTCTGGAATCTAGTTTTCTGGAAGGTGTAAAATACTTAAATCACCTTTTCTTTTTTTTAATTTTTAAAGATTTATTTATTATTATTATAAATGAGTACACTATAGCTGTCTTCAGACACACCAGAAGAAGGATTCAGATTTCATTATGGGTGGTTGTGAGCCACCATGTGGTTGCTAGGATTTGAACTCATGACCTTCAGAAAAGCAGTGGGTGCTCTTGCCCATGGAGCCATCTCACCAGCCCTTAAATCACCTTTTCTAAAAACACAAAAACAAAACCTTTAATGGTTAGCACTGCACTTTCTACTCTGGAGTCAGTGACTGATTTTCCCTATCCTGGTACAAATTAAGACAATCTAGGGGCTGGAGAGATGGCTCAGCGGTTAAAAGCACTGACTGCTCTTCCAGAGGTCCTGAGTTCAAATCCCAGCAACCACATGGTGGCTCACAACCATCTGTGATGAGATCTGATGCCCCCTTCTGGTGTGTCTAAAGACAGCTACAGTCTACTTACATATAATAAAAAAATAAATAAATCTCTAAAAAAAAAAAGACAATCTAAAATCAAAGAAATCTCTGTTTAGAGCCTCAGACTCTTATTAATATCTGTTAAAAGCAGGCAATTATCACTGTTCTCTTTCTTGACACAGAGTAGCCTGTAATTTGCCACAGCAGGGGGCACTTAAAGCTGCTCTTTGTTCCAACTGGGCCAGGCTTGGGTCACGTGACCCACCTTGGCACACTTGAATCACGTCACCCAGGCTATGACCCAACCAATGAAAAAAGGAAAAAGAAATAAAATATAAATTTTAACTCTCAGGGTAATAATTTTAAATTACTAACAGGAATTATAAAGAATGAATCCACCCGCAAACTCCATTTAGTGACAGGTCTTCCTAGCCGTGAAGTGTGTCCTGGCGGAGGCCGGTCACCGGCAGCGGGGGTGGCGTGTAGGGGTGTGGGGGTGTGGTGGTATGGGGGTAGGGGGGTAGGGGATGGGGGTAAGGGGTAGGGGTTCCTGCTCTCTCACCCCTGGGATTCAGCGAGTGCTGCCAGGAGACTGTAACACTTGGGGCCAGCCACCTTTCCCAGACCATGTTTTTGAGCTGGTACTGTCAGACCTCAATACTAAGCTTTTTTGTTTGTTTGTTTGTTTGTTTTTTTGTTATTTCTTCTCAGCAAGCTACATCTTGCTCACAAGCAACTCTTTAGACACTCCCACAATCATTCATCTAAATAGCAAAATGAGCTGCCGTTCATTTGTTCACACACTCTCCCACTAACCTTTCTAGTCTTGGAGGCTTATCCCTAGCTCCCCAGAGGAGGCACACAGGCAAGGTATGACTCTTAAAGCTTTAAAATTACAATTTAGGGGGCTGGCAAGATGGCTCAGTGGGTAAGAGCACTGATTGCTCTTCCGAAGGTTCTGAGTTTGGATCCTAGCAACCACATGGTGGCTCACAACCATCCATGATGAGATCTGACGCCCTCTTCTGGTGCATCTGAAGACAGCTACAGTGTATTATGGCAGAGCGAGTGGGGCCGGAGCGAGTGGGCTGGAGAGAGCAGGACCAGAGAGAGTAGGACTGGAGTGAGCAGGGCCAGAGCAGAGGTCCTGAGTTCAATTCCCAGCAGCCACATGATGTCTTACGACCATCTGTACAGCTACAGTGTACTCATATAAATAAATAAATAAATAAATAAATAAATAAATAAATAAATAAATCTTAAAAAAAATACAATTTAGGGGTCCCCATCCACTTACTCCGTGTTCCAGCTGCTGAGCCCTGCCCTCCGGCTGCGTCCGACCCAGTCCCTGGGGAGTCCGTGCTGGCCAGAACCGGGGGTCCCCAGGGCAGCAAAGCAGCTGCCTTTCCCACTGGTCTAGCTCCTTGTTGAATGACTTGTTGTCCATGGCTGCAAGCTGCACATCCCTGCTGCCTCTCCCACCGCCACTGCAGCCTTTGCCAGCCCTGGGAGGGACCACACCACTGAGCTGGGGAGCGCACAGCCCGTGCCCTCCCCCCCAAGCCCAGTGGGCCCTAGCCTCCAGGAGCGCCCACCCGCCTGCTGCCACCACCACAGCTGCTGCCCTCAGGCCTCTTTGCACTCTGGCCATGGTTCTCTTGCTCTTTCTCTTTCTTCCCTCCAGATTTCCATCATCGTCCCACCCCCCCACCCCCCACCCCCACTGCCCGGTCCCAGAAAGAGCCTTTCCTTACCTCCTGGCCAGCTGGTCTGGAAAGATAGCCATTCCAAGGCGCATAGAGACTGCCACTTTTTTCTTTCTTCACTTCTACTGAGATATTGTGGGCCCTAAACCTAACTTCTGACCAATGTTTCAGAGTCAGACTCAAGGGGATAGACACAGTTTGCCCCATGCTGTCCAAAAATATCACAGTCCAAGTCCACACACAAACAGAAAGACAGAAATTGATACACCAAGGTGCCCCTGCCACAAGCGCCACAAACAGGAAACAAAAGAACTTGGTAGCGGCCTCCTTGCCACCATCCCCAGATGAAGTTGAACCCTCTCGGATCCTACTTCTGAGACAGAGTCCAGGACATCCTCCAGGACTCTCATAGTCCGAGACATTAAGGTACGTCTACCCTCTACCTGCCACACAAGACTACCTCCTTTAACAACCACCAAGTAACTGCCAACCAAAACCAAACTTCTTTGTGGCCACACAGATTAAAGGAGTCACAGATTCAAAAAGTCAGACAGACGTTTAAACAGACACAAACGAAAACAACCACAGTGCCTGCTCGAGCGATCCTCTGATCTCTAGTCACTGGTCCCGTAAGGAGGACAATTCCTATCCAATGCACCAAAATGTAAGATCCGGAGAGCTGAATCTTATGTCCAGGATGTCCCACTCAACAAAGACACAGAAACGAAGATTGGTGCAATAAGCAAGAGGCTTAATGATCCAGTATACTGGGGTCGCCCCACAATCAGGGCAGAGGCAATCCTGAAGAACAAAAGCACACACTTTTTATACCCTTTCAGAATATAGGTTTTAGTTTACAGCATGAGTTGGTTATCTCTCATTGGTGGAGCCCATTGTTCTTTGTGTTCATTGTCCTTTGTGCCCCAGGTGAGGAGTGTCCCTGTTTACTCAATTCTTACAGTGTCATGTCAAGGGTCACCTGAGGTATCTGGTGGTTCTCTGAAGCTGCTGGGGTGGAGTTTTTACTAGGGCAGCATCAACAAGGATAGGCATCCCTGGGGGACTGGGGGAGGGCTGACAGGATGTCTTCTGACAGTAGTTCCTTTGTAGAATAAAAATTCTTAACTAAGTCCCAAAATGGAGTCAAGCATGCTCCTATAGAGCAGAGAAA
>NW_022196905.1:10005297-10013437 GCF_008632895.1 Mastomys coucha
GAGTCATTGGGTGGTCGTGTCATCCCGAGACTTGAGTAAGGATCTCCCCAGTTCTGGGGGTCTTTCACCTTCACTATAGAAGAGGGTAGAACCCTGTTTCTCAGACCCTCACAGGGGTAGTTCTGTTGGGTTCCTTGGCTCCCCATGGGTAGAGCCCTGTTCCTCATACCCTCACTGTGCCCTTCTCCCAGCCTTGAATAGGCTAAACAAACCTCTGGAGTCTGTGCCTGGCCTTGCCACATTTGCATTTCCCCAAGGAGCTTTGAGGAGTTGACTGCCTGCTGAGCTTGCTTTGCAACTCAATCCAGCTGAAACAAAGGGATGGGTCTGTGGGTTTTGCCTATATAGAGGTAGAACTGAAAATTAAACTTTGAACCATGATCAGAAATCATTGTCATGGCTTCATTCTTCTCTCGCCCACCCATCTTTTTTCATTGTCAGTCTCCCTTTCAGATGTGGCTGCTGGACAGCTACACCTCACAGTTCTAGTCTGGTGCCTTGGCTCTGCATAGCTGTGCTAAGTATCCTATTTCCTTCTGCAAGTAGCTTCTCTAAGGTTGTTTGCTTCTGCATCCTTGCCAAAGGCCAAAGCTACTTTATTAACTAGGCTTATATCTTTCCTGGAGTCCTCTCCCCAAGCCTTTTGGATTGTCTGGAGGAAGGGAAGGGAAGCTCAGGGTCTACAGAGGTTGGGAGAAGGCATGGTATGCCAGTCAGGATAACTGTGTAACAGGTTCTTGTTAGTAGGGCCTAAGGGGACTGGCAGCCAGAGTCTGCTCTGAATGTTATATAGGCACCTCAGTTAGCCATTTTATACTGAGTTTCTTTGAGACCTAGCACCTCTGTAGATAAACATATCAATTACTTAAAGAATGAGAAGAAAAAAAAAAAAAGAAGTCATTGTTAGGGCCTAGATGGAATGATAAGGCCTAGGTAAAATGTTATGGCCTAGTGAACAGTTACCAGGCTAGCCTGCCATTGTAAAGAAACTTTCTCATGTTTCTGCTGTCACTAGAAAACTTTCTAATGCCACAATTGATTACATATTCTGTAGTGTTCCATATCCTTAGAAACCAGTCATGATAGAAGTCAGTAGAACTGCTTTGTATAGTTACCCACAATAAGCTTGGACCCAAAACAACCACCCAAGAGCACTTCCTGCACCTATGTATAAGTTTTTATGTTATTTGCCTTTATAAGTTGCCCCTGAGATGGACCTCAACATAAGAGAGACACCTACCTGTACCAATATAAGAAACTATTTGGAATAAGATTTCCATTTTACAGTAGTAGTCAGTAAAGTTTAAGTTCCCAAGACCTCCCTGGGAACTGGCATCCTACTTGGCAGGAAGAAACGTGCACATGGGTAACTGATATACGGGTTGCAAGTTGAGACATGAATGTTAGACAAGTCCCATCCTGGTAGACAAGTTAGGACATGAATGTTAGACAAGGCAAGTTCCCTGCCACAATTGAATACCTCAACCAATGGGAGCAGGATAAGTGTACAACAAAGACATGTTCCTAAGGAAATCCCCTATCCCTGGCTGGCATGAAACTCACTATATACACTAGGCTGGCCTTGAACTCATAGACTTCTACCTGCATTTGCCCCAGTGCTGGAATAAAAGCCTGTGTTGCATGCTTGGTGTTCATCCCCACCCCTTTTCTCTTGATAGGTAAGTGAGATTCTAAAGGTGGTTCTGGAGCTGCCTTTGATGGGATTAATCTACTATAGCTGTATAAGGAGATGAGGACAATATTTAAGTATAGAGGGTTTCTGGTGAGATTTCTAAAAATGGTATAGATTTACAAGTGGGATAGGATAAGGCCTTAAACACATGCTAATTGTGTAGCAATTATTAATTCTCAGTTGACTCTGGGGTAAGAGGTCACTTTCCTTTCCTGTATCCCCATAATTCTGTTAGATTTGGTCCAGGGCCTCCCCAGGCTGCACGCACCTACAGAAGCCTCTTTCTCTGTCTGTCCTCTGAGATGACTGTTATTCTCAGTGCCACATAGAAAAACCATGCCCTTGCTCTAAGTCTTCCTGTGAATCTGTGATTCTCACTTCCCCAAAGAAAGTTTACCAAGACCCCAAGCAACCAGAGCTACTGGTGTTAAATCGTTATGATAGACACACATCAACTGAATGAAAGAACCCTTGCTCTACCCCCCAAGGAATTGAAGACAACCAGACAGTAAATGCATATTATGGGCTACTCATCATCTATATGGTGTGGGGTCCTCCTACTTCTCTGAAACCTATAGAATGGGACCCTCTTCTACCTTGTGGGCCTAAAGTGTTTTCTGAGCCATTGACAAGATATCTTTCTTAGTGTTAATAACTCTTCTAATTACTCAAAAAGATGATTTGGAGGCTGGAGAGTTGGCTCAGGTTAGAGTTCATATTCCTATTTCAGAGGACCAGGGTTTGGTGCCAAGCACCCACATGGTGGCTTATAACCATCCATAACTCCAGTTCTAGGGGATCCAATGTCTTCCGCTGAACTCCATAGGTGCCAGGCAGGTACATGGTATTCATACATAAATGCAGGCAAACCACTCACACACATAAAATAATTCAGTGTTTTTTAAAAAGGACAATCTGCCTCAGTGTCACCTTTGAGTCTCACTATTGAGGCACTTATGTTTGTCTTGTGGCAATATGAGGCATTAGTGGTCGGACACCTTGTCATTGCAAAACCGAACATGATGCTTTCCCAGTGGAAAGAGGAGCATGTGATACCAAGTTAAAGCCACTAAGGCAGAGAGACAGGACATGGTACAGGAGACGTGGTGCTTCAGTTAGACAAAGATTTCTCCACATCCCTGCACCTTTCAGCAGAATTGTCCAAAGCAAATCCATCCCACTCATCAGTATCTCCAGGCCTATCTTTAACTTCTGACATGACCATAGTTCCTGCTTCTTACCTTATCTTCCTTGTATCTCTGCACTTTTAAAGAGGTTCCTACCTGTAGCTGGTAGTGGGCCCACAGGAATCAATCAAGACAACTCCTCATAGACCTGCACACAAACCAGTGTGAGGAAAGCAATTAATGTTCTCTCTTCTCAGGCAACTCCAATTTTTATCAAGTCCACAATAAAAAAAAAATCCAGTATAATTCTTGATAAAGTTTTAAATCTTCTATAAAAACATGTGCATTGGTATCCAGATTTTGATTCTAGAGAGGACACAAAAATTGTTTTTAATTGTGAAACATAAAAAAAAAAAATCCCAAATCTGCTTGCTCAAAGAAGCATCTTGATTTCCCTATTTCTACTGATGCCCCTATTATTTTTTCCTTTATAGCTGCCTAATTAAATTTGATCCTGCTTAGACTATCACACTGTTGCTTCTTTCCTATTTCCACTCAAGTGTTTTCAGCTTTCAGAATTTGGATGGTTTCAAATTCCCCTCCCAAATGACTTTATATGAACACACTTCCCGATCCTCCCTGCTGATAATGGAGAAGATGAGTCTTCCCTAAAACTCCAACAAAAGCAGGTGTTGGATATGAGGGTTATTAGCATTTTGTCTGAGCTTTGCCCCACAGTTACCTGGCAACAGTCAAGTATGCCTGACCCACTATAAAAGGGGCTGCTTGGCCTCCTCTCTCTTGCTCTTGCCTTCTTGCTCCCACTCTCCCCCCATTCCCTTATCCCCTCTCTTTCCATGTGCTCATAGCTGGACTCTATTTCTTCTTCTTCCTCTTCCTCTTTCTCTTCTCCCCTCCTTCTCCTTCTCCTTCTTCTCTCTCTTTTCTCTCTCTCTCTCTCTCTCTCTCTCCCTCCCTGTGCATTTCTCTGTCTCTACTACCCTCTTAACTCCCCTCCACATGCCCTGAATAAACTCTATTCTATACTACATTGTTGTATGGCTGGTCCCTCAGGGGGAAGGGATGCCTTAGCATGGGCCCACCAAGGCACCACCTTCCCCCCACACCTCATATGATGTGTTTATAAAAAGATAAAAAGAGAAAGAATATGTTTGGTGGAGGTGTGGTGAGGTATGGGGGAAGGGAGGTACCTTGGTATATTGCAGTTTGTTTATAAAAATACCAGGTCTTTGTGTCTTTTTATTTGGGAGCTAAAACAGGCTAGAGCCAGTGTAGAAATGCCCTGCAGTTATTTGGGAGCAAAAGGGACATAAAAAACTTACTTTTACTCTTCCATATCCCACACCTGGAATTAAAATGAAAACATATTCTTATAATATTTCTGTGTGCCAGGCAGTGGTGGTACATGCCTTTAATCTTAGCACTTGGGAGGCAGAGACAGGGAGATTTCTGAGTTTGAGGCCAGCCTGGTCTGCAGAGTGAGTTCCAGGATAGCCAGAGCTACACAGAGAAACCCTGTCTCAATAAACCAAAATAATAATAATAATAATAATAATAATAATAATAATAATAATAATATTAATAATAATAATAATGATGATGATGATTATGATGATGATGATGATGATATTTCTGTGAAACTGTCCTGCAGTTTCTTGAACTTGGGTTCTCTCAGGCAAAGGACTAAAGGACCTGAAATATAGGTTTCCAGAACAAGAGAATCACAAAGCCAAGTTGCGCCCCAATCAAGGCTTCATCTCTTTACTCAGAATGTCCAGAATATATATATAGGCACTGGAAACCGAATATCTAGGTTATAATGATATTTGCATAACATAAACACTATAGAAAGAGTTAGGAGCCAAGGTCACCAGCAGCTCTGGATGTCTGCGGATGTCTTCAGGCAGTGGGAGTTGTTGTATCTCAGCATGAACTTCCCGGGCAGCTTTCTTCAGAGATGAGCTGACAGTCTGCAGAGAGCTTTGTCTTGGCTCCCCAGGTGGCAGCCTCAAGCGGAAACCGCCAGAGTCTGGAGGCTGAGCTGAAGGGGGGAGGTAACATTTCTGTGTCTTTTAAAGAAATCAAAATTCCAAAATTGTCATTATAGAGAATGAACTGGCTGTAGCTTGTGTTGTCATTGATCTGCAGGGTTAAGGGATGAGCTGTGTCCCTTTTCTTCTTACCTCTCCATTTGTATCCCTCTGAGAGCTCCACACTGGATCAGACAAACCTTCTCCAATAGAGGAAGAAAGGTTGCCTGTCAAAACCATATGGCTAGCTTCCCTGCTAGAACCTCCAAATAAGCTCTTAAAACTATGTTACTATTTTTTAACTTGATCAGTCTAACAGATGAAAGATAACACTCCATTTTCTTTTCTTGAGACAGGGTTTCTCTGTGTAGCCCTGGCTGTCCTGAAATTTGCTCTGTAGACCAGGCTGGCCTTCAAACTCAGGGATCCATCTTTCTCAGCCTCTCTAGTGCTGGGATTAAAGGTGTGCACTGCCACTACCACCTGGTTCAGTATTTTTGATTTCTTTCTTTTTTTAAAAGATTTATTTATTTTTATGTATATTGGCATTCTGACTGCATGTATGTCTGTGAGGGTTCCAGTTCCTTTAGAACAGAAGTTACACACAGCTGGGAGCTGCTATGTGGGTACTGGGATTGAACTTGGGTGCCAACCTGGCCTGGAACTAATTAAAGAGAGCAGACTGGTGCCTTAGCCTACTGGGTGGGCGGGCTACTATGCCCAGGTAGTTATATTTTGATTGCATTGCTATTATATAGGCAGAATTGTGTTTCTCAGTGTGAAGCTATAGCTACTGGACCAAGTAAATGAAAATATTTTGAGAAGGAAGATGGAAACCAGGCCCCTTGGGAGCTTTTCAACAACCATCTGCTGACCACAGCATTGTTTAATCAGGACTAGTTCTGTGGGTGAGTTCAGGAGTACTAGATTTTCACTCCACAGTTTCTCAGTTGAAGGCAGGAGACTGGCCAGGAAGGATTCTGATCAACCCTTGTGGTTTCACTTGTGACTCGAGTGTTTGTGTCCTCCATCCTAACTCAAATTTTGAAAACATTTAAATGTGAAATGATTCAGAAAATAGTAAAGCCACGTATCTATCAATAAGCTTCACAACAACTATAACTACTTCCTGTTTCATCTCCCCCAACCCAGTTGTCTTCCTAAAGCTTCCAGAGGAAAACCTCATGCATCATGCCACTCGGCTTATTAATATTTCAGTATGTTTTTCTAACAGATAAGACAATAGATTTTGTATTTATAAGCACATTAATATTTTTGAATCCTTTAGAATAAAAAAAAATGAATGCAAAAAAACCATTTGACCAATAAATAGTCAAGAAAATTGAATGGATAATTCTCAATTTTCTTTGAACAAAGAGAATCTCAAAAGAAATACAAATAACCAATACCTTTTTTTTGGAAAATATTCAACATCTTTAGAGGAATGAAAACTCAAATGGCTTTGAGAATATATCTCACCCCTGTCAGAATGGCTGTCACTAAGAACACAAGTAGAAATTCACATGATGGTGCATGCCTTTTGAGTTCAAGGGTGAGACTACCTTCATAGTGAGTTCCAGGCCAGCCAAGGTTACAAAGTAAAACCCTCTTTCAAAAAGAAAGAAAGAAAAGATGTGTGTGTAGAGGGTGGTGACATAGCTCAGTGGGTAAAAGTTCTCGAGTGCCCAGATGTAATCCTGACACCTGGATGTAATTCCTGAAACCTGTGTAAAAGAGGAGACACTGACTCTGCAGGTTGTCCTTTGTCCCGAACACATACTGTAGCACACACATACACGAGTCCACTCAGTTACACACTCACTTATACACATTCACGCACACACTCATTCACACACACACACACACTCCAGTGATACCAGTGAGGGATTGGAAAGGTGGCTCAGTGGATAAAGCACTTGCTGTTCAAGTGTGAGGACTGGACGCTAGAGCCCAGAAACCCATGTGATGCTCAGAAGCCGTGGTGGCCAACCTGTAATTCCCGAGCTCAGAAGGCAGACATGTGATCCCTAGAGCAAGCCAACTAGCTGGTCTAGTCATCAGCGAGCTCTGGGTTCAATTGAGAGAGCCTGCCTCAAAGAATAAGGTAGAGAGTGACCGAGGCAGACTCTTGTTGTCAACCTCAGACCTTTCCACGTACACAGGTGTGCATTTGAACACACACAGGCACACCAAGGAAGAAAACAAATGTTAGTGAGGATGTGAACATAAAGAACCCTTATCTATGTGGGTGAGACTATAAACTAACGCAGTCACTATGGAAATCAATTTGGAGCTTTCTTGAAAATCTAAAAATAGAATCACCATATGATCTAGTTTTACTATTCCTGGGTATCTACCTGACAGAATATAAGTCAGCATACGGCAGATACAAACCTATTTATGTGTTCTGCTTCCCTGTTCAAAATAGCTACGATACAGCCTCCTCCCACTAGAAATGCTTGTCAGCAGATGAATGGATAAAGAAAATGTGGTATACGTAAACAATGTGGTTCTGATCACACAAAGATTAAATTATGTCATTTGCAGAAAATGGATGGAACTGGAGATCATCATAGTAACCCAAACAAGCCAAACTCAGATAAATATTACATTTTCTTTCACTTGTGGAACTTAGACTATACATCTAATATCTAACATATAGTATACCATATACCATATAACATAATAACATAATATATACATATATTACATAAGTGATGTGAAAATAGAAAAGTATGTAAGAAGGAAGGAAGAACAATAGGAGGACAAAGCAAATATTGTATGTTCTTTATTATATGTAGAACTGATATTTGACCTGTGTGTGTGAGAGATCCATCCATGTGCAGCAGTAGTTTATTCATACACACTATTGGGTGATTTTTTTTTTTTTTTTTTTTTTGGTTTTTCGAGACAGGGTTTCTCTGAGTAGCCCTGGCTGTCCTGGAACTCACTCTGTAGACTAGGCTGGCCTCAAACTCAGAAATCCACCTGCCTCTGCCTCCCAAGTGCTGGGATTAAAGGCATGTGCCACCAACACCTGGCCTATTGGGTGATTTTTATAGCTCAGCATATGAAATATTTGTATTCTTTGATGTGTGTGCATGTGTAGAACATGAAAGCAGAAGGACAGCTATGTGGAAAAGAGAAGACTAGCAGGAGAGGTGGGCACAGTGAGAGGGGGGTACAGAAAGGAGAGGAGGCACAATGAGAAGAGGGGGGCACAGAAAGGAGAGTGGGCACAGTGTGAAGGGGGCACAGAGAGGAGATGG
>NW_022196905.1:10013538-10014636 GCF_008632895.1 Mastomys coucha
AGAAGGGGGCACAGAGAGGAGAGGGGGCACAGAGAGGAGATGGAGCACAGTGAGGAGAGGGGGCACAGTGAGGAGAGGGGGCACAGTGAGGAGAGGGGGCACAGTGAGGAGAAGGGGTACAATGAGAAGGGGAGCACAGTGAGAAGGGGGACACAGAGACAAGAGGGGCTGGAGAAGAGAGGGTTGTGTATAAGCCAAGTATAGTGACAGACATACATGAAAATGTCATAAACCTATTTCATATGTTTGTTAAAATTTTATTTTCAAGATGAAAATATTCTAATCCCAGCACTTGAGAGTCAGAGATAGGTGGATTTCTGAGTTTGAGGCCAGCCTGGTCTACAGAGTGAGTTCCAGGACGGTCAGGGCTACACAGAGAAAACCTGTGTCAAAACAAACAAACAAAAAGATACTTTGGGGTGATGATATGGTCAGTGTCACAGTGCTTACCTGGCATGCGCTACTGTAACTTTAATTTTTTTTAATCTTATTTTTAATGGTGGTTCTTAAATGCTTTAACCTTCCTTGTTCCTCACCCCCATCACATGACACCTACCTCTCATTACCAGTATGTCCAACCTCTTTCTCGTCTTGCTGTCGAATGTCTTCTTTGCCTGTTTCTGCTCCTAGAGACCTCTCTCAGCCTGGAAGTCCCACCTTTTCTCTCCTGCCTAGCTAATGTCTATCAACTCTTTATTAAGCCAATCATCCAGTGAGGGAGGTGTATGTTTACAAAATACTGAGACAAGTGATGATCCATAAGACTAACAATGCCATGTGGACCAGTACTCAGCTCTCTGCCCCTACAGAATGAACAACTGAATAACAGAGAGACAACCTTCACAGGGTGCGCTCTAGCAAATCAAGCAGCCTTCCCTCCAGGTTATATGCTCTAGACCCACTGAGTCAAACAAGTAGGAAATGTAGAAGTGAGGTACCAGGGTTTTGTTTATAGTTTAAGTTTTCCAGGTGACTGTTAGCACCCAGAAACGGCTGCAGATATGGGCGGGTCCACAGACCTGTCGTCAAAGCAACGGCCACCATATTCCCAGAATCCATTGGGTTCAGCTCCCACCTTTACCTGGACCTACTACATCA
>NW_022196905.1:10015776-10023160 GCF_008632895.1 Mastomys coucha
CTCTTAGCCATGAAGTCTACACAACCTCAACTTTCTCTAGATGACTCTACAATGCTAGATCCAGCTAACAGTGATTGAGTTGATTGTCCAGTGATGCCACTCAGACATTTTGCTATTTACCAAAACTGAAATGACAATGGTTCTCAAAGCTGTTGATATGTTAGAATCAGGTGTAGGGGTATTCATCACCTCCAGACATTCTGACTCAAAAGACTCAGGCAAGGTCCAAACCTTTGCCTTTTTAACCATTCAATTAAGTGTACATGATTCTGAATCAAGTAGATCAGAGAACCATCACTCTTGCTGCTGGCAGCTTGGAACAACACAGCTCACCCAAAACGTAAAAAACATTTCATGTTTCTTTTTCTAAAATTTGTGTAAATGCTTGTTCTTCTCCCATAACAGGAACACCTGAAACAATGTTTGTGCTTTCTAATCACATTGGATCTACCTCCCACAGGTCAAACGGACTACGTTAATAACCGTTGTTTAAGCCTTAACTAATAGACTAATACTATCTACCTAAGCCATTGTCTTTTTCACAGACAAGCTGTTACTGCCTATCCTAGACATATAATGGACATGGTATCCTCTTCCTCAGGTACCTAAAGCAGATGAAATAAATAATTCCCAACTCTTCCCTCTGCTTTCCTTAATGCAACACAGGTGACTTCCCACTTAAAGGATCCTTCCAGGACTAGGATTTCCTTAACATCCTTGCCTCTTTTTCTAGGCCTTTAACAATGGACCACATGCTTCTAATCAAACTGTTAACAAGTGCATTACCCTCTCTCTCTCTCTACCCCTGTAGTGACTATTCCACAGATCTTTTTCGACCAGTTATCAAAAGCGACTCGGATGGACCCCTGACTCTCTTGATGGAGTAGAGGCAATCCAAGAAGCTCTCAGTTGTCTCCAGCTGTCTGGCCTGGAGAGACCCGCTCCACGTGGAGCATCTAAAAAGACAGCCAGCGCCTGCTATATGCTGGGCTGGGTCTTACCCATGATGCAGCCACATTTTCTCTGGGGAGATTGTCCTTCTGTTTATAAAGGCTTTGCATAGGGATAACTTGCCTCTCAAGAGATCTAAAAAAAACATTGTTGCAGCCTTGATATTGCTGACCTCAGTTTTAATAGATGGTGAGGGACCCTAAGGCTTTTTCCAGTCCCACACCCTCCTTACAGCTTCCCCCTCTCACCTGGGGTCCAGGCTAGGCCAAGTTCCATTCTCCACCCACAGAAACATTCTTGAGTAAAAAATTCTCAGAATGTACTGACTGATAGTCACCTGACCCTCTGGAAAGTCACAGATAGAGTTTAAATGCCTGTCATGATCTGTCCATGCTTGCTAGCCAATAGATTTAAAGGTCAATATGATTAGCCAATAAGTTTGAACTGTAACCTTGCTGATGTAACCTGTGCCCCTAAAAAGTATAAAAACTGCTTGTAATAGCCATTTGGGGTAGCCTTCTAGTCACTCGACTTGAGGGACTAATTGAAGGTTGACTTCGATATGCCAGAAAATAAACCTCTTGCTTTTGCATCAATCTGCATTTTAGTGTCTCACTCGGGGGCGTCTCAAAGTAAGTACTACTGACTGAGGGTCAGGGGTCTTATATTTGAGGACTTGTCCAGGATTCAAGGAGATGCCCTGCCCTGAGAGACTACAAACTAGGCTGATTGGAGGGAAAAGACCAAGCTTGGCAACAGGCACCTACTCATAAGTGTTTGTCTGTGTTTGTCAGTCTTTGCTTTTACTGTTTGTTTCTCTGTCATTTGCTTTCAATTTTGGCTCAGCAGGCTGGAAAGCCTCTGGTCTGGTGCGGTCAATTGTGGTAGGCAAACACACACACCCTGTCCCTCTGCAACCCCACCTCCCTGGGGTAGCTGGAAGGACTCTGATCCTTTTGGAAATGGCAAGACACAGTATAGGGGCGAACTGTCTGTATAAGCTGGTTTCTGCACCCATGGCAGAGGCGAACTGTCTGTGTGTTGATTGTCTTTCTCTGTGTTTGTTGGTGTTGGCTATCTCGTTCTGTGTTCTTGGACTTGGACTGATGATATTTTTGGACATGGAACAGACTGAATCTACCCCGTTAAACATCCTAGTTAACCACTGGAGGGAAGTTAGGGAAAGAGAAGAAAACTTTTCAGGAGTAGTAAAGAAGGTCAAGTTAATTGCTCTCTGCTCCTTCAAATGGCCCACCTTTGGAGTCGGGTGACCACTTGTAGGAACCTTTGACTTGCAGGTGATCAAAGCAGTAGAGGAAAGAGTCTTTAGGCCAGGATCCCTCGGATCAAGTGCCCTATATAGTTACCTGGAAGGATCTAGTGGAGTACTCCCCTCTTGGATAAGAGCCTTTTTGTCTCTGGGACTCTCACAGGTCCTGGCCATGAAGGAGAACCCCGCTAAGATCAATGAGTCTGTAAAGAAGAACCTCCTCCAGGATCTTTCCACAGTGGATCTGCTACTGATGGATCCTCTACCCTCTTTCCCCCTACTATGGCCCCAGTTCCCACGGCCCCTCCTCAAGGATTTCCCTTGAGCCCTCATCCAGCACCCCTTTACCCCCATCCTCCAGCCCCAGCAAGGGGAGAGGGCGAGGAGGGACCCTTAAAACCCAGACCAGTTGTGGGGACCCAGAATAAAAGGGCCACTTTATCTGATAAAACAGTGGCCCTCCCACTCTGAGCCTATGGGTTTGTAGACAAGGATGGTGGCAGTCAGGCCATGCAATATTGGTCCTTCTCTTCGGCTGACTTGTACAACTGGAAGGCCCAACACCCCCTCCTTTTCAGAGAACCTCAGGGGGCTGCTTAATTTCTTTGAGACTATTTTATTTACTCATCAGCCCACCTGGGAGGATTACCAACAGCTCATGAGAGTGTTCTTCACAACTGAAGAGCGAGAAAGGATAATGCAGGAAGCCAGAAAGAATGTCCCCTCAGACACAGTGGGGCACCATCGATTGACCAGGCTGTCATCAACAGTGGGTTTCCCATGACTAGACCTGACTGGGATTTTAACTCAGCCAAAGGTAAGGAGCACCTTAAGGTCTACTGCCAGGCTCTGTTGGCAGGTCTCAAGGCAGCCACCTGGTGGCCCAGAAATTTGACCAAGGTATGTGAGGTTAGACAGGGGTCAGATGAGTTACCTGCTGCCTTTCTGGAGTGGCTCATGGAGGCGTGCCATCAGTATACACCCTAAGACCCTAGCATTGAGGAGTGCAAAGCTACTGTGACTATGGCTTTTATAGACCAGGCTAGTAGAGATATCAGGAAAAAGCTTCAGAGGCTAGAGGGACTACAGGATAAGTTCATGAGGGGTTTAGTGCAGGTTGCTGAGAAAGTCTACCATAACAGGGAGACAGAGGAGGAGAAGGAGCAAAGAAAGAGGAAGGAAAAGGATGAAAGAGAGATGAAAAAAGAAAAGCAACAGGAAAACAATTTACAGAGAATCTTGTCTACAGTAGTTAGGGAAAGCATAAAAGAGAGACTTCAACAAAAGAGAGACAGAAACCCCTTGAAAAGGACCAGTGTGCATATTACAAGGAAAGGGCCAGTGGGCCCAAGAGTGCCCTAACAACAGAAACTGGAGGTGGGAAATCCCAAGCTTTGGAAAAGCACCCCTGAATGATGAAGGTCTTAGCCCTGGGTGAAGGCAGTGACTAGGGGAAACGGAGTTCAGACTCCCTCTCCGAACCCAGGGTAACTCTGAGAGTGGAGGGGAAACCCACTCAACTCTTGGTGGACACAGGGACTCAACACTTGGTCTTCCCCCAAGCCCAAAGGAATAACCAGGCAGGTCTTAGCCCCATTTCCAAGAAAAAAATCTTGGGTCCAAGGAGTCACTGCCACCAAAATGTATTCATGGACTACCTGGAAAACAGTGGACCTAGGGATGGGCTGGGTATCTCACTCATTTATGGTCATCCCAGATTGTCCCTACCCATTTTTTGGGGTGAGACTTACTCTCCAAGATGGGGGCCCAGATACACTTCTTGCCCAACAAGCCACAACTGGCCCAAAAAGAGAGCCTGTACACGTTCTGACTACAAGACTAGATGAGTATAAATTATTCGAAACCACTTTTACGCGCAACCAGGACTTGACTTGATGGTTAGAAACATTCCTGTCAGCCTGGGCAGAAGTGACAGGGATGGGCAAAGCAAAATGTCATGCCCCGCCACCCCCCATGGTGGTAGAACTCATGGTTCAAGCTTACCCCATTGTTTCTCAGACAATACCCTATGTCTCGGGAGGCATGAGAAGGAATTAAGCCACACATCTCCAGGCTCCTCCAGCTTGGGGTGTTGCATACGTGCCATTCAGCCTGGAACACACTGCTCCTGCCAGTTAATAAGCCAAGCACTAACGATTACCACCCAGTCTAGGACTTACCAGAGGTAAACCATCAAGTAGCTGACATATACTCTACTGTCCCTAACCCCTATGCTCTGTTGAGTTCTTTGCCACCTTCCAGAATTTGGTACCCGGTCTTACACTTGGTGACTGCACCACATGCTCTGGAGAGTGTGATAAGGCAGCCTCTTGACCACTGGCTATTAAATGCCATGCCAGGATCACCAGACTCTGCTTCTGAACTCTGACCCAATCACATTTTCTCCACTGGTTGGGCTCAATCTGCCCACTTTGCTGCCTGATCCTAACCATGAGCCACCACAGAAGAGTGTCAAGAAATTCTGGCAGAAGCCCATGGATGGAGGAAAAACCTCTCTGACTGATCCCTGCCAGAGCCAAGGCTACCTGGTTTATAGACGGAAGCAGTTTTCTCCATGAAGGTCAGAGACTATTGGGTGCTGCTGTGGAGGACTGCACAAATGTCATCTGGGTGGAACCTCTATTCTCTGCCCCTGACGTCAGCATAGAAAGTGAAGCTAATTGCCCTGACCAAAGCCTCGGAACTTAGAGCAAGAAAATTAACATATACATGGATAGCAGGTCTGCCTTTTAACATACCCATGTCCACGGGGCTATATACTAAAAGAAAGGACTGTTCACATCAGAGGGAAAAGAATAAAAACAAGCAGGAAATCTTTAATTTCTTGGATGCCCTGATGAAGCCGGCAACTTTGAGTATTATTGTTCATTGCCCAAGACATGAGAAGGGAAGAGACTCAGTGACCCAAAGTAATAACCAGGCAGATCAAGTGGCTCAAAAAGTGGCTATGTGAGCTGGAGAGATGGCTCAGTGGTTAAGAGCACTGGCTGCTCTTCCAAAGGTCCTGAGTTCAAATCCCAGCAACCACATGGTGGCTCACAACCATCCCATAACAAGATCTGACACCCTCTTCTGGAGTGTCTGAAGACAATTACAGTGTACTTACATAGAATAAGTAAATAAATCTTAAAAAAAAAATGAGGCTGGAGAGATGGCTCAGTGATTAAGAGCGCTGACTGCTCTTCCGAAGGTACCGAGTTCAAATCCTAGCAACCACATGGTGGCTCACAACGATCTATAATGAGATCTGACGCCCTCTTCTGCTGTGTCTGAAGTATACTTACATATAATTGATAAATAAATCTTTAAAAAAATGTGGCTATGCAGGAGCCTATCCCAGCTATGGGCCTGCAAGAGACACCCGCTGGAGAATGGGACTGGACTAAGTGATGGCCTCACTTAAAATATACAGAAGAAGAAAGGACTCAGATTGCTAGCCACCCTACCAACTATTACCTAGAGAAGGAAAGACAGTGGTGCACACAAGAAAGGAGAACTATACTCCCCAGAAAGCAAGCAAAACACTTACTTAGCCAGATGCACAGATGGACTCACTTAGGGGATATGCTCATTCAAGTAGTCAAGGAATCTAAGGTATATGTAATGGACCTCAGGGGTTTAGCCAGGGAGACAGTAGAACAGTGTAAGGTATGCCAGCAATTGAATGCTTATGCAGCCAAGAGTAAATAGGGCAAAAGACCTAGGGGAGAATGACCTGGAGTATATTGGGAGGTCGCTTTTACAGAAGTTAAGCCAGGAAAATATGGCTACAAATACCTTCTAGTGTTTGTGGATACTTTCTCTGGATGGGTTGGGGCTTTCCCCACCAAGCAGGAAACAGCTACCATGGTAGCCAAGAAGATATTAGAGGAAATTTTCCAGACGTTTGGAGTGCCAGAGGTAATTGGATTGGGCAATGGTCTCTAAGGTAAGTCAGTGATTGGCAGAAATATTGGGGGATGAATTGGAAGCTCCATTGCGCATATCATCCCCAGAGCTCAGGGCATGTAGAGAGAATGAACAGAACCTTAAAAGAGACCTAACTACATTGTCCTTGGAGACCAATACTGTCTGGGTGGTGCTCCTTCTCCTGGCCCTGTTCTGAGCCCAGAACACCCCCTACCATTTTAACCTGATCCCTTTTGAGATCCTGTATGGGACTCCCACTCCCTTAACCCCGGCTCATAACACCCACCCCCCCAGAGTGACTGTTCAGGCTGACAAGGATCTTATGGCTTGATTGCAAGTTTTCCAACCAGCAGTTGTGGCCTAAACTTAGTGCCCTGTATAATGCAGGTACCCAGAGGTTCCATACAGGTACCAAGTTGGAGATTGGGTATATGTTAAGAGACTGAAAGTTTGTAAGTGCTGAAAATTTGTAAGTAAAGTGGAAAGGGCCATTCCTGGTGCTGACTACCCTGACTGACATTAAAGTTTATGGAGTAACTGCCTGGGTTCATGTAACTCACGTCATACCAGCACCTGCACCTGATGCCAACTGGATAGCAACCAGACACCTGATCAACCCCCTCAAGCTCAAGATCACCCACCCTTCTGCAAGGCGAGAGAGACCATGAGATGGCTATGGTGTATCTTCCTTCTGGCGCTAAGCCTCAGCACCCCCACAGCTCTACCAGAGTGACTTGGCAAGTACTCTCAGCTACTGGGGATGTAGTTTGGTCCACTACAGAGGAATATCTACCTTGTACCTGGTGGCCAGACCTTGTCTTTGTTATCTGTAAGTTAGCAGTGGGCCTTGACTCCTGCAATATCCCCACCCTAGAGACACAGGATTACCCAAATGTGTGGGACAAGGGGCTTACGAATCTAAACCATGTCCCAGAAGTGGCCTTGGAAGGTGGGGCTTAGGGTGTGAACACCCAAAGTTGAGGAGTGTCCTGCTAGAACCCCCATATATGTGTGCCCCTGAGATGGGAGAGGCCAGCAGCAGGCCCATCAGTGGGGGAGGAGGCAACCATTCTTTCTTTTTCTTTTTTTTCTTTTCATGGTTTTAGGGCTTTATTATAGAAAACAAAGAGAGAGAGGAGGTAGAAAAGTAGAGGCCAGCCATGGTCATGTGGAGAGAGGGGAGACAGGAAAGGAAGAAGGAGGACGAGAAGTGAGAGTCAGCAACCTCTTTTT
>NW_022196905.1:10023239-10044846 GCF_008632895.1 Mastomys coucha
TCTCTGTGTAGCCCTGGCTGTCCTGGAACTCACTCTGTAGACCGTGCTGGCCTCGAACTCAGAAATCCGCCTGCCTCTGCCTCCTAAGTGATGGGATTAAAGGCATGCGCCACCACTGCCCAGCAGCAACCCCTTTTTCTGTGCTACCTGGGGATGTGAAACATTGCGAAGCACATACTGGAGACAGGAATAGTTAAGGATTCAATGGCCAAGGTGAGAGAAGGGCTAGCCAAGCAGAAGGGAGAAAGAGAACAGAGTCAGGGCTGGTTTAAGTCTTGGTTTAACTCCTCCCCTTGGTTAACCACCCTCTTATCTACCTTGTTAGGACCCCTAATTGTTCTCCTGCTATTGTTGACCTTTGGACCCTGCATATTGAACAAACTTATATCCTTCATAAAAGAGAGAATAGGAGCAATGCAGCTGATGGTCCTATGCCAACAATATGAGACCCTGAGTACAGGACCTGAAGAATATGAGTTAGTTACCCAAGAATAGAAGAAAAAGGGGCAATGAAGGACTCTAAGGGCTTTTTCCAGTTATCTCAATGATACTAAAATTTTGTTTTGAGATTTGTATATTACAGAATATTCAGCCTGGGTGAGTCTCATCATCAGACATGCTGAACTGACCTGCTTTGAACTCCTGATCACTTGGACTTTCAGCCAGATCCAGTCAGGGCACAGACATCAGAGACTAAAACAATTGTTATGTTATGGCCTTCTTAAGACCAACAAATTCCCCCATTTTTCCTACTCTTCCCCCCCCCCAAGATATCTCAACCCCCATATTCAGCTTGAAGAAGTTATGCAGAGTTTTGTCCCAGTTCCTTGGACTTGGTAGTTATTCTAAGGTTGTCTTTCTGGGGAATTTAGAAATGGTCATAATTGGAACAGGGAGGAAATAGTTAAATTTATTGTGTAGCCATAATCTCTTTTGGTAGAAATCTTTACAATAGTTACTAAGATGAAGTCATAATTTCTTATTTTGGTACAAAATTTATTTTGATGCAGAATCAAGGTTTTCATTGGTATAAATTCCTTCTATTGATACAAAAATTTTAAAAGTACAAGGCTTAGACTCAGCCCTTTTATAACTGTTGTTATTATTATTATTATTATTATTATTATCATCATCATCATTATATGTAAGTACACTGTAGCTGTCTTCCAACACACCAGAAGAGGACATCAGATCTCATTACAGATGGTTGTGAACCACCATGTGGTTACTGGGATTTGAACTCAGGATCTTTTGGAAGAGCAGTCAGTGCTCTTAACTACTGAGCCATCTCTCCAGCCCCCTATAACTGTCATTATAAACTGATCTGAGATGTTTAAGCCTGTGAGTTAAGGGCCAGATAGCAAATTCATGGCTCTGAGTTTATTGTTAACATGTTTTCAGATATTTTAATTATAAATAGCTAAGGGTAGTTAACTGACAACAGTGCAGATTACTTTACATAGATAGTTGGTTTTAAAAAAACGTCAGAAATCTACAGATGTGACATTTAGTGTTATGTATTCACTTGTTGTTGAGACTTATCTGCTCCTAACAGCTCCCCATTCATGGAATCAAAGCAGCAGCTGAGTATCTATACTTTCAAGTGAGGTGGTAAATTGTAGCTAAGTAGCCACTGAGCAGAAATTGCCTCTCTCCTGTAGACCTGTACCATTCTTGAAAGGACACAAGCTACAGGTTAGGAAAGCTCAGCTCTGCTGAGACAGAATAAGATAGTCCTTAAAAATCCCTGTTTTTCAAAGGTCTGTCAGATGATCCTGGGCCAGAAGACTGAAGACTGATGCTCCAATTTCCTGACTTACTGGAGCTGTATAGGTAGGCAGCTGTCTCTCCAATTCTCAGTTCTGGAAGCTGTGTTAGGCTTCCTATATTTTCAGATAATGTTGATTGATGATTTCTGATGGGGTTGAAAGACTACTTATAATCTTATAGCCAACCCAGGTTATTTAGCATTGAGGGAACATATCTGAGAAGATAGTTTTCAGATAGTATTCAAGCTAAACCAGGACATAAGTCAGGTGTAGAATTATAAGGTTTTTGGGTTTTTTTTTTTGTTTTGTTTTTATTGTCTGTTTTTGGTTTTTTGTTGTTTGTTTGGTTTTTTCAAGACAGGGTTTCTCTGTATAGCCCTGGCTGTCCTGGCACTCACTCTGTAGACCAGGCTGGCCTCGAACTCAGAAATCTGCCTGCCTCTGCCTCCCAAGAGCTGGGATTAAAGGCATGCATCACCACTGCCCAGCATGAATTATAAGTTTTTTAAGTTAGGATAGATAACAGAGTATTCTACTTAATTGTCATAGATGATGGACTGGATGTTAGGTGTATCTTATACTTTAGAATTTACAAAATGGTAATAGTTGTGATCAATTTATATTTGAGAGAAAAGTTTTGTTTTAATTTGGACAGAAAGGGTGAAATGCAGCAGAATTTTCCCCCAGTTAATTTAAATATTAATACAACAATAAGCCTGTGACTGGGCAGTAGAAAAGGAAGGTGGACACAGATTTTTAGAGAGACAGGAAAGAGTGGAGAAGGAAGGAAGATGGAGGAAAGACGATCCAGATTTCAAGTGGCTTTAAATAGCCACAGGTAGCTATGAATATCGTAGAAGGGATGGATAATTCCAGGACAGTTTGTCTTATCTAGGTGGGCAAGCAAGGTGGTTCAGCTGATAAAAGTGCCATATACCTGAAGACTGGAGTTCCAGCCCCAGAGCTCCACAGTAGAAATGTTACAAGAAGTATTAAAAAAAATAGCACCATCCCACGCTATACCCAGCTACTCTCTGCCCCGGTGACCCCGCTGCCCCCATGGCTAGCCCCATGCAGTGACTGATTGTGGTTTTCTTGCTGTGGTTTCTGCTCATGTTCCCAGCCATTCACCCTTTGTGGTTAGTGGTCCCAAATCCCATATTTACTATTTTATATTCATATTCATGCTTTAAATTTTTGCATTGGGCTTCATTCCTGGCAATAGCAATTTTGCTATCTAAAGCATTGCTTTTCCCACTCAATGTGCCCTAAAACTACCTGGAGTGCTGATAAAAGGTAGATTTTGCTTCAGCCAGTCCGAAATGAAGCCCCCAGTTCACTGGGAATTCCCAGTGAAGCTGGAAACTGACCTAGAGACACCTGAGGACCTGCCTCCTGTAGCATGTATGCTCTTCTTCTCTAGCCCACCCTTACCTTCAAAGGAACTACTTCAGCTCTTCAGCCTAAAACTGAAAAATCAAACCTTGGGTGGTTAACCGATCTCCTTACATATTGTGCCCTTAAATCTGAACAATTAAGCAGGAATCAAGTGTAGAGTTTAAAAACAACCAGACACATGACCCACATTTTCCATAGTGACCCAAACTTTTCATGACCTATCATTTCAACAGCCTTCTCACATCTTGAGCTCTTGTAATTAGCAAGATTTAAAAATAATGTTACTCATTGGAAAGTTATGTTATCTTTTGGTATTGCACATAAGTAAAATCCCCTTAGAAAGTTTTTTTTTTAGTGATCTGATCAAGAGATATTCAGCTTGCTTATACCAGAATTGTCTTAATGTTTAACCTATAGCGTCACTCGATAACTGATTATAAATAACTTGTTTTGTTTAATAGATATTTGTTGAAAGTAACCATAGGCTTTTCACTATAATAGATAATAAATTACTGAAGGAGAAAAGTGCTTGCTACAAAGGTATCCATTAACTCTTAACTCAAATGAACAGCCAACAAACCCAGCCTTTAGTGGCAGGGTAAGTTTTGACTTAATAAAAACATAGCTTGAGGCATTACAATGCTGAGTAGATTATGACATTGTGTGTAAAAGAAATGCAGTGAAAAATCACAGAGACAAAAGAAAAAAAAACGAAAAAAGACAGAATTCTAAATGTTCTGTGTGATTATGTAATGTTTTGGTAAATGAAATATTGATGGCTACACATGGAGGTGTGTGTCTGCAATCCTAACACCAAGGGAATGGAAGGTGGAGGGAGGATTTCAAGTTTGAGGTCAGCCTGGACTGTACAACCAACCAGTCTCTGTCTCAAAAACAATCAGCTGAAATGCAAACACACACATGCATGCACACACACTTAAAATGTACTATAGGGCCAGAACACCCCCACCACCGTACAATGTACTGAAGAGAAAAATCATACCTCCACACCACCAAACACAAGCACAAGATATACTGCCGGGCCAGAAACCAAACACACAGGCACACAAATATACACAGGATGTAATATAGGGCCACCCCCCCCCCTCCACACACACACGAAGCACAATGTACTATAGAAACAGAAACCACACACACACACACACACACACACACACAATGTCCTAGAGGGCCAGGTCTTTTAAGGGTTCATTTTTCTTCTTAGCTATTGATGCTACTCATGAAAGCTTTCCTTACAGCCCCAGGCCTTCTTGTCTTTGCTGCCTGTATGGCTAGCTTTGCTTCCTGTCTCTGCACCTACAAGTGGTAGACAGTGGGCAGCAATGTATGGCTGTTTTCAGAGAAGAAGCTAACAGTCTCCTCCAGAGGCTGCCAAATGCTATGCATAATAAAAGCCATGTTGTTGCCCCAAACTCAGAAAGATTAAAACCAGACAACAGGGCATTTAAAAAACATTTTCCTTTTGTTTTTTAAATTCTAATAATTTAATTTCATCATTCCCCCCCTTATATCCCGCGTGTGTGTGTGTGTGTGTGTGTGTGTATATGTGTGTGTGTGTGTGTGTGTGTGTGTGTATGTATGTGTGTGTGTGTCTCTGTGTGTGTAATCCTCTTTTTGTATGGCTTTTGCTTTCTGTTTTTTGTTTGTTTTAATTTGAGGCAGGGTCTCACTATGTTGTCCTGAAACTTGCTATGTAGATCAGGCTGGTGTTGAACTCACAGCAATCCAACTGCCTCTGCCTTCTAAGTGCTGAGATTAAAGGAATGAGCCACACGCTCAGCTACATATTCCTAAGTACAGCCTGCTCAGCCTGCATGTTACTTGTATGTATGTTTCAGGGCTGACTGTTTGGATTTGGGGGACCACTTCTTCCACTCTGAGGCTTTCTTTTTAAAGCTATTTTTGTTCTGAAGCTATTTGTATTTGCTCCTACTTTTGTTTTAATTGTAAGAATTTCTTTTTTTTGAAGTTTGGCATTCAGTTGTAAACACAACCTCACTCATATTTATGTCTACCCAACACTGAAATCACTAAGTAGCTCCCCAGTTTGCCACACGCCTAGAACTGCTGTTATGAAGGAAGAGGCTGGGTGGGAAATGGCCTGGACGAGACCCTGGGGAAATATTCCTGTTCTTTACATTTGTTGTGTGGTGGAGGCCATGGTACTGACCCAGGATGGAGGTGGAGAGTGGAGGAGAGGAGACAGGATTCTGGAGACAAAGCTGGTGGGCACCATCACCCCATTCTGGTCTTTGTGTGAGCGAGGCCTTTCTCTATCTTCCCAGATTTTTTTTTTTTAAAATGCCTTGCTGCCTGGTTGTATTCAACCAGGGGTAACAGCATCGCTGGTACTTTTGTCAAATACCTACACAGTATCTGGCAGCCTCTGGAAGAAACCTGATGAGTTTCTTCTCTGGAAATAGCTACACCTGTGAAGTATCTGACTGGAAGCAGAGTGGCAGGAAAGAAAGCCATTGCTGTGTGTGTATGTTACAGCTGTCAGAGCAAAGGAACAAACCGTCAGATAGCCAATGAAAGGAGTTGAGAGAGTTTATGCTCCATCTTCAGGAGGAAGATGGACAAATTAACAGTGAGTTAACGATCTGGGAGAGATGAGGAGACCCTTCCAACAGATGAGAAATACAGGGGTCTGCCACAAACACTGTAGGTGTAGTGTACACACAGTTTGTTCCCCTGATGATAAGAAACTCCCAGGGAGGGACCTTCTACCCTTGAGCTCCTTTTAGAAAACCTGTCTTTTGCAGATAAGTAAGTTCCCAAAGAGCCATTCCCTGTGTTTGCTGACTTTCAGGTTTCACCTTAAGATCATCAACACATCCAAGCAGCAAATTTGGGGGTGTCATGTCCTCAATTCCTTCACTTTGGTTTTTCTCAGCCATGCAAACTTGCTTCTTTTGGACATACTGACCACACCAAGCAGGCAGGCTACAAATAAAAAAAAGTATTTATGTAACAAAATAGTCACAGTGCTGGGTTCCTGACTCTGGTATTCCTACAGAGTCAGGATCGGGCTTTGAGCTGCTGTCCCCCAAGTAGTCAACCTTTATTCTCTTTCAGTCTTCTCATGTGTCCAAACCTTGCTAGGTCTGTGGAGAATAAGGACACACAGAGCTAGAAAGGCTAAGGCAGTAGAAAGCCTGTCAGTCAGTATTTGCTGAAGATTACAATGAGCTAATGTGAGCTGAGTGAGCTCCTGAGTGATGAAGGACTCCCTTGATTCTGAAGATGACAGTTCCTCGTGGATACCCTTCAGTGGGTGACTTTCCATCTAACTCTACTCAGTGATTGTAGTTTGCATTCCTGCTTCTTCTCCTGGCCCAGAGGACGGCAGGCAGTGAGGTTGCACACACATTAATTTTGAATGTAGGAAGAGTGTGTTCGATGACGTTGTTGAAAACCCCAATGCTAATGTGTTACAGCAGGTGGCAGCCTTTCCCTGAGAGAGGGCAAGAGCCAATGCAAAATTGGCTTTGGTGTCAATAGTTTAGTTTTGTGTTTGTTTGTCTTCCTCTGATACAAGCATCAGGACTTGAAGTGATGGATTTATTACAGAAGGGAGGAGAACAGGAGCCTGGACCCTGGTATGGTGATGTGTGTGTATCTTCCAGAGATGGCCCCAGAGACAACAACTCTAAGGAGTTAGTCGGATGCCCTAGGAGAGTCTGGTCAAGTCAAGACACTACCAAACATGGTGTGCACAGGTGTCAGCATGAGGTTCAGAAAATGGCTCTGAGCTGGACATAGGACAACACAGAACTTCCCCAGAGACTCGGAACATATGTCATTGCCTGTGTACTGAAAATGCATCTGATAGCAGACGTTCCCCCTTTTTATTACAGATCTGCAAACAACAGTGTAAGCTAATCTGCTAAATTAGAAAGTATAGTGGGTTATCTGGATGCAGATTTGCAAAGTTCTTAGTAAAAAGTCAGACTTGGTGGAGAATCTTGATGCTAGAAATCTATCTGCTCTCCTTTCTTACTGGCAGGATTACCGTTTGTGATGATGATTATTGTCAACCTCAGAGGATCTAGTAATCCCCTAGGAGATAAACTCTGCACATATCTGTGAGGGACTTTCTAGTTTAGGTTAACTTAGTGGGAAGGCCAGCCAATCCTTTATGTGGTGGCACCATTCTATGGGCTTGGACCCAAGATGTAATATGAAGGAGAAAGCAAGCTAAGTACCAGCAATTCTCACTCCCCTTACCAGCCATGGATACAATGCAACTAGCCGCCTCAAGACTTCTCTGCTGTGATAGGCTGCATCTTCCAACTGAGAGAAAAAACAAACCCTTCCTCCTTTAAATTGCCTGAGTCATGAATTTTGTTACAACAATAAGAAAAGTAATGAGTCTATTTATCAAGAAAATGCTATGGGGCTGGAGAGATGGCTCAACACTTCAGAGCTGGTAAGATTTTAGCTCTCAGCAGGCATGGCAGCTGGCTCACAACTGCCTGTGATGCCAGGGTCCCTCTGCCCTCTACTGGCTTCCACTGCAAGAGCATTCATATGCATATACCCCCATGCAGACAGACACACATATACCTAATTGAAAGAAAAAATGCTATGTAGAAAAAGATGCTGTTAGAGGCAGGCGGATTTCTGAGTTCGAGGCCAGCCTGGTCTACGGAGTGAGTTCCAGGACAGCCAGGGCTATACCTGGCTCTGTCTCGAAACCCTGTCTCGAAAAACTAAAATAATAATAATAATAATAATAATAATAATAATAATAATAATAACAATAAATTTTTTAAAAAAAGAATAAAAAAGAGAAAAAGATGCTGTTTGAAACATGGCAAATGAGGAGACATATATAGGCAAATGTCCCTATAGATGTCTCCATAGCCCTTGTAGATGAATCCACTGTATCTTAAGGAAGTGTGATTAGACTAGAAATGGGAAAGAGCTGGGACTGGTGCAGATTAGTGAAATCAGTATGAATTCAAAACAATGAAAAGGAAAGCCCCAGTCCCTCAGTTACAGCAGCCACATTTCAGAAGCTCAGTAGCCAGGTGTGTAGTCTGTCACACACCACAGGAGACCACTTCTGTCGTGGTCACAGCAGCCACATTTCAGAAGCTCGGTAGCCAGGTGTGTAGTCTGTCACACACCACAGATGACCACTTCTGTCATCACAGAAAACTCTACTGGATAGCAATGATGTAGGGCTGAAGACCAGGATGCATTGCTAAATCGAGTTATTCAGAATGGATGCTCCTCATCCATGAGGTAAATGTTCCTGAGCTTGGCTGGGATTGAAACAGAGCCTCTCACGGCAGCCTGCACCCCAGGAACATCACGGACACTGTAAAGCCTTCTGCCATTGGCCAGGCAGTCAGATCTATTGCCGCAGCTCATGGGTGTTTGCATGGAACTATCAAGAAGGTGGTGGAGAAGGTTTTTGATAATATATCCATGGTTACTTGGTTTACAAGGAACAGCTAAAATACAAACTTACATTGTTCTGGGATATAATAGAGAGAAGGCCCAGCTTGCTTGATTTGAGCAAGCTTAACTCTTTCCCTAAGGCAGGCCCAACTCTTCGCTTTTCTGACATACACCATGTTTCTGGCTGAAGGCTTTTGTCTAACACTGTGGAGTAACAGCGCCTTCTCCTAGACAGGCTGCGAGCCACTTCCTGCCCCCAAGCCAACTGCTGTCTGCACTGCATAGGGGAAGTTGGCTTCTCAGAAGCTCACCTTGGGAGAAACAAGTCTATTGGGGTGAAAATTCGAAAGTAAAATATTTTTAAGAAAATGAAACAAAGTATACGTGAGAAATGCTTTTTCTCTAGGAAGTAAATTCATGAGAAACCGTCTTTCTATGTTTTGCAACTTTGGTAAACTTTTTAAAAATTCAAAGCCAGATATTATATCATCATACAAATTGTGAATTGGTGTTTACCTTTGGGTTTTTGACATTAGAATAAATGCTCTAACACTAATCAAAAATTACTTTGAGTGCTAAATACTTTAGTCAATTTAAAGGAGCTATAGAACTTAATTATAAGGCTTAAAAGGGACATTAATTAGGGCTGGGTAGATGGTGGCTAACATGCACACTACACAAGTGTGAGGACTCAGACACCTCCTACAAAAAATCCCACAAATTCTGATCCCCAGACACCTCCCATAAAAAATCCCAGCGTGGCAATGCATACTTGTGGTTCTCTGACCAGCCACTATAGCCCAAGCGATGATCTCCAGGTCCAGTGAGCTCCCAGCTCAAACACGAAGGTGGAAAAGCAGTTGAAGAAGATATCCTGACATCAGTCTACACACACACACACACACACACAGAGAGAGAGAGAGAGAGAGAGAGAGAGAGAGACAGAGACAGAGACAGAGACAGAGACAGAGACAGATAGACAGACAGAAACACAGAGACAAAGACAGAGAGACAGAAACACAGAGACAAAGACAGAGAGCTCAGTGTCTAGGAACTTCGGGTTTACCTATAGATAAAACTTCTGTTTTGTGGCTATGGCTCTGTGTCCTGTGTTATGTCCTACACTTCAAAGACAAAAGACAAGAAAGTCCGTGAATCACACTTTTGCTTTTATCATCAATTAGTACCATGTAGTCTCTAAACACAAATAAACCTGGCATGAATATAAAGAGGGGAGTGTCTTTGGAGCTATGACACATGCCTATTTTTCCAAGATAAGACTCCATAAGTAGATGTGCTGCTCCTGAGGATGCTACACATGCACATAACATGGAGAGTGTTCAGGAACTGCCTGTCTTGATTCTGTGGTAAGTTTTGATTAGAAGTGTGTCTTCATATGCTTTAAGGAAGTTATGCATTTCAAAGTTTATACGATTTTATTTTACATTTGAGACAAACTCTCACAATAGAGCTTGTCTGGCTTTCAACTCTATCCTCCTGCGTCAACCCTAGAGTTCTGGGGTTACAGGCATGCACTGCTACTGCTAGGTTGTTTTTTAAAGTTTATATACATTTAAAGTTAGTTTTTCATAATTAAATTTGGTGTACTTCTAAAGAATTTCTTGATATTTCAGTTGAGTCCTTCTGTGAGTTCAATACAGTCAAACACATACTCCAATATCTAAGTACTCTGAGTTTATAGGACCATTTACTTCAATGAAAGCGATTTTAAAAGAAAGGAATTTTAAGTACAAAAGCTCAGAGGCACCAAAGATAATAGAACTTCAAAGCATCAAGGCTCTGCCCCCTCTCCCCACCAAGCCCACCTCTTAGACTTCTGTTTAAAACCACCATTTCCTGTTTAGAGTCCTAGTCTCACAGCCGAGAAAAACAAAGGCCACATGACTTCCCTTCCTGCAGCATCAGCCTGGCAGACAGGCGGAGGTGAGAAAGACTGAGCAACAACAGGGGAGGCCCTGGGAGGACTGAGGCCAAGCAGGCCTTCTGAGGAACAAGACAAGCAGCTTTGTTCACACCCTCCTTTGCTCCACGAGGACAGTTCTGGCAGTCTCAAAAAGAAAGTTCTGGAATCAAACCAGACCCTTGTACTTGTTTGGCTGAGAACAACTTGAAACAAATCCTAGATCAGTCCACTTAAGAAAACAAGCCAAGACCACATACACTGTCAGGCTTTCTCTGTTGCCTGACAATACCAGATAATGTACCACCAACTAATGACCTGGGCAGATGCCTTGGACCTATCTGCAGGTCTTCTGTATTCTTTTTTTTTTTTCATAGTTAATATTATTTTAAATAACTTGACTCTTTGCTTGATAAAAATAACCAAGCTTGGCTTGCTGGTGTGAAACAGCACAGCGCCCCCCACCCAGTCCATCAGTCCCCATGTCCCCTACTCATCCCACTGCATTTCTAGTTTGTTGTATGTGACCTTTGGTTTGCAGGAGTTATCCAACGGTTCTTGTACTCCCACTCTCTGGCATCCTGTGGATATGTGCTTTGTTCAAGCGTCTCTGAAACGTAGAAGGACTACTAGGCTTGGATGAGGCTTGAGTCCCACTCTTACAGCTTTTACATTGATTGCCTCAAAACATAGCCCTCGCATCCCATCCACAGGATGGATAAATGTCAAGAGAGAGAGATGGGGCTACCTCTGTTTCTCCAACTCTTTTGGACTGTGTACTAGACTTGATTTACCCTTCTCCCCCTGCTTGAGGATCATGTCACTTGACCTTCCCTGCCCCAGTGTTTTTCTATCTTATTTTGCTTTATCTTTGTCCTTCTGCAGAAGCAGCATTTCGGAACATCAAGGCTGACTCCATAGCCAGCACTTGAATGTATTAAAATATGCTTAAGTGTAGATGTTGCCCTGAATCTATATGTTTATGTCTATGTGTGCACATACATACATATGTATATGCATGTGGAGGCCAGAGGACAACTTGAGGAGCCTTTCCTTGTTTTGGGAATAGGGTCTCTCACCTGGGATTTGGTGCTTACCTTATTAGGCTAAGCTTACTGTGGCGGAGTCCCAGAGATCTACCTCACCAGTACTGGGATTTTAAGTGTGTGCCACCTTGCCCAGCTTTTAACTGTGGAGAGCTTTGGGGACCCACTTCTAGAAACTTGGCAGGAATTTGACTTTGTCTAGGACAGGGAAGTAGGCTCAGATATCTTGGTCATCCTGATAAGCCCTTAGAAACAGTGATCACGGGACTTTGTTTATTGCCGCGCTTGTTCCTTGACTATTTGTGTTTATCATCATGCTTGTTCCCTTGAACTAGAACTGACCTTATTACGTGCATGAAATTAAGATGGTATAAAAGCAGACTGGAAAAAAATAAACCCGCTTCTCAGAACTGGCTGGGGTCATGCTACAGCGTTGTCTAATTGTCTTTTTAATCCTTGCTCCTGCTCTGGAGAACCTGTTGACTGACTGAGCTGGCTTAGTCATTTAACATAGGTTTTGGGAATGAACCCAGGTCTTCAGTCCTCAGGCTTGTGTAGCAATTGCTCAAGTACTCTCCCTGAGTTTGTATTTTTCACAAAATCTATAATGTTGTTTTATGAGTATAGATATTAAAATTCTATACTGTTCAATGGCTCCCATTCTGTTTCTTATTTATTTATGGATTGATTGTTTATTTGAGGTAATGTCTTACTCGAGGCCAGGCTGACTTGTAACTGAGTAATCCACGCTGTCCTCAAGCTTATAGTGATCCATCCCTCTGCCTCAGCCTCCTGAGTGCTAAGATTCTAAATGTGAGCTACCACACTTAGCCTTGTTTCTTTGTATGTATGTTCATGCGCACGTGTGTGTGTGTGTGTGTGTGTGTGTACACGGTGCTGTTTTAAAGCCCTTTCTGTGTTTATTTATGCCTGTCTAGCTTGTCTTCTAACTGCTGTAGAAGTTTCCATGACATCTATGTACAATTACCTTATCTCCAACTGATGCAGACTGCCTCTAACCACCTTGTACCACAGACAGCAGCCCTGTGATAGACACACTCCTGCCTACCTCCTCGTGGCCCTGTGCAGAGGGGATTTCTGAGTCATGGGTACACCCACACACATATGCAGACAGAAAACTCTCTAGAATAGGTGCGAGTGTACACTCCTAACACCAATGAACACGGGTTCTTGTTTTTCACATATTTTCTAAGAGTTGTTTTTCACATATTTTCTAAGACTATCATGCTTGTCCAACTTCCCCATTTTTACAAATCAAAGGGCATTAGGTGGTAGCTAGGATTCTTTTAACTGTTCTTCTTGGTTACTGCAACTCTGAACTTCTCTTGACTCTTAAGCATTTGAGTTACACTTCTGAGAACTGGCCACTTAGACCTTCAACAGCATTTCTGTCTTGTGCCTTGTCTGAGTTCCCAGAGCTCCTCTTTGCAAGCTAGGTTTTAGCTCCTTGTTGGGTTGAGGTATTATGAGTATCTCTTTCCAGCTGTCCTCTGCCCAAGTTTGTGACAGTATTCATACGCAGACAATCTTATTATTGCTGCAGCCAAACCTGACAAGCTTTTATTTTGTGGCTTGTACTTTTTGAACACTGTTAACAAAGTTCCCACCTCAAAGTCTCAAATACATTCACATGTTTCTCTACTAGCTTTTTGGTTTTAGACCCGGGATAGGCATACTTTACATACCAAAGCAGACTTGGCCTCCAGGTTCTCCTAGCATCCCTCAGTCCCTACCTGGCATCCCCTGCCCCCATCCCTGAACTTCTAGCACAGTGCTGGCCACAAACTAGGAACTTAGAAAGTCATAATGTCTCCTTCTATCTCTAGTCCTGCTTCTTTGGTAGTCAAATGAAGGACTTCTCTCCTGGAGGTGGAGGAGGCTCAGAAAGCTCCCTGGTCAAGGGCATCAGAAAGAGCACAGCTTTTCTCTCTGTCCTGCTGAAAGACTAGGCAGTTTCCCCAGGCAGACTGATAGGACATGGCTATGAATGGATAATAAAGATCATTAACTTCCAAGATGGCTTCCTTCTTTGCCCTATTGACCCAGGACAAAAGTGTGTCAGCTTAAAACAAAGGCCTGGTGGGCTTTTCTTACAAGTATGACTCCCCAATGGTGGATTGGTTTGACTAGTTCAAAGCCAGACCAGGATGTGTTTATGCCCCTCCTATGGACCTATCAACTTCCTTGTCTTTGTTCAAACTGGCCAACCCTAGACTGGGGGAAGAACCCCTCACAGACTCTGAAAACTCCAGATCTCAAGGAGAGGCAGAGCCTCTGGAGTCCCCCATCTGCCCTGCAGAGGATCTTTCTCTGTGTACCTTGCTGTGTGTACAATTTCCTCTACCAGCTGGTTCTGTTTCTCCAAGTCTGAGCTTCCTCTCACTGCTACCTGCTGTCCTTGGGATGTTTCCTCACTTCCTCACTCTTCAACTGGCGTAGAAAGCAAACCCTCAAGAGCTCCAGACAGTAGGACTGCCACTGCCTTGCTCCAAACCAACAGCTCACACTTCTACAAGCAATCTCATCTCTGTCTTTCTGGCTTATGTTCTCCATGATTTATTATTCATTCTTAGCCTTGTCACAGTAATAGGGCTTACAACAATAGGGCATTTCTAGGTACCTAGAAAATGCCAAAAAAAAAAAAAAGTATTATAATTATTAAAGAACAGCAGTTCTCTCTCTCTCTCAATATATACATATATACATACACACACATATATATATATACATATACACACACACACATGTTTTCTCCTTGTCACAGAAGTGTCTTGTATCTGTCTAGGTTGATCCAGAAGCTACGCAATAGAGAGTTGGGGTACAGTTCTATAGTAGAGCACTTGTTTAACACAAAGCCCTGGATTTGAGCTTCAGCACCACAACAAAACCAGACATTTGAACAGGAAAAGCTTTTTGTTGTTGATTTTGAGATGGGGTTTCACTATGCTGCCCAGGCTGGCCTTGAATTCCCAGGTCACATGATCTTCCTGCCTCAGTCTCCCAAGTAGCTTTGAACAGGGTAAAGCATGGGAGAATGGGGAACAGCTAAGATGTCTAGACTTGTATTCTTTAGCTTTTTACCACTTTTGCTTCCTATGGGGACTTTTTAGATATTTTTTTCCCCTTACTAACATCCATCACCCCTTTAACCTTAACACTGTAAGACCTTGACCCTTAGTCAGTGGTACTTCAAGATGCCCCTGAGTGAGACACCAAGACACTGATCGATGCAAAAGGAAGATGTTTATTTTACAGCCTGTCTGGGTCGACCTTTAATCAGTCCCTCAAAGGGAGTGACTAGAAGGCAACCCCAAATGGCTAGTACAAGCAGTTTTTATACTTTTTAGGGGCACAGGTTACATCAGCAAGGTTACAGTTCAAACTTATTGGCTAAGAATATTGACCTTTAAATCTATTGGCTAGCAAGCATGACACACATTTGAATTCTACCTGGGACTTTCCAGAGGGTCAGGTAACTATCAGTCAGTACATTCTGAGATTTTTTTTTACTCAAGAATGTTCCTGTGGGTGGAGAATGGAACTTGGCCTAGCCTTGACCACAGGTGGGAGGGGGAAGCTGTAAGGAGGGTGTGGGGCTGGAAAAGCCCTGAGGGTTCCTCACCTCTTTAGACAGAAACCTTCCATATCTGTTTGTACTGGAGCCTTTGATAGGATGACCTAAGAGTTTTTCATGCTCTTGCCACAACCATCAGTCTTTACCCCCACATAGAATGGCGGCTCAGCATCCAGTAGATACTGAAAGCTTGCAAAAGCAAGTGGAGGGAGAGGCGGTGGCTTTCCCTGTCTTGTCACGTGAACAGGGCATCTGCATACCACAGAACTTCCATTGTTCTCTCAGATCTGCTTTCAGCACTGTTCCTCTGCCCTGGCAGGGCTGATGTCCACAAAGGCACCTCTTTCTCTATGGCTTTCAGTTGAATTTTGCCAATGGAACTCCTGGCTGAAGACCAGAAAAGGGAGAATAATGAGAGCATGAGGACCTTGTTTTTTTTTCCCTAGTTAAACTGTGTACGCTTAAGTTAAGGCATTGTTCCTCTCAAGGTGGCCTGCTCCACATGAAACCCTTCCCCAGGCTGTGTGGTATCACCACACTCCTGTGTGGTTCACTGTGATGAACGCCTTCCAGGAGCAACTTAAACAAGGAAAGCTTTATTTGGGTTTGTTCACCACGACATCTGTTGTCCACCACAGCAGGGAGAGCCTGGTAGAGCTCATGGCAGTGAGAGCATGGGGCTGGGCCTCTTCACATCTCAGTAAATCAGAAAACCTTAACACTGGGGCCTGGCACATCACATCCAAGGGCCAAAAGATTCCACAACCTCTTGGACCAGTGCCACTGGCTGGGAAGCACAGGAGCCTGTGGGGACATCTGACATTCAATTAGCACCCTCAGGGCCTAAGGGAACCCAGCACCTGCTGCTTCTGAGAGTTAGTTCCTAGAGCAACCCTTGAACTTCCAGTTCACCCCCAACTTGCTCTAAATAGTTCCTTTGAAAATAACTTCTGTCTAGAGCTCAGAGGGGTTTGATCCCAAGCCCAGAAGGAAAAAACAAAACAAAACAAAAGACAGGGAGGGAAGGTCTTTTCCTCAGATCACACCCACCTCTTTAGGAACTTAGCTTGAAAAAGAAAATCAATCAAAATTCACGTTATATAATAATACTTCTTGAGCTTAAAAAGATTTCTTAGACTAAGTAATTGTCATCACAAATTCATCCACTAACCATTCATCCCATGCTTCTACCATCCCAATGCTGATCAACAACTGCTGTGCTGGGTCCATTTCTCTTCTTTGTCTGTCAGGGATCCTTAACTGGGCATCTCTCACACAGGGAGGAATATGGATCTAATTAGCTTTGATGTCGTCTAAATCAGGGTTATCCGTTGCCAGGAGTGTTCTCTTTGGAAAGAGGAGCTTCTGGAAATGATGGAAACAGTGGACACCAAGACAGCAGAGATGAAGGGTTTGGCTGCCATCTGCCAGTGTTTCCACACCTTTGTTCTAAAATGTATCCTCACAAAGAACGGCATGATGGTGTGAATGCGACTGGGCCCCTTAGACTCATATATTTGCATGCTTAGTCTCTAGTCAGTGAGTGTCAAGGCAGGATTAGGAGGTGTGGCTTTGTTGGAGAAAGTATGTCACTGGGGATGGGCTTTGAAGTTTCAAAAGCCCACATCAGAACTGGGCAAACCAGGGGAAGCCAGATAGTAAATACCGTTGCTGTGGTTTCTGCTTCACTTCCTGTCCTGGCTTCTTTCTATTATGGACCATAGCCCAGCTATCTTTCTTATACAGGTAGCCCGCTCACATCAATTAGCAATCAAGAAAATGTCCTGAATGACATGCCCACAGGCCAATCTCATAGAGGCAATTTTTTTTGACAAGGTTTCCTTTTCCCAAGCATCTCTGATGTGTTTATAAAAAGATAAAGAGAGGGAGGATATGCTCTATGGGGGTGTGGTGAGATATGGGTGAGATATGCCCCATGCTGAGGCATCCCGTCTCCTGAGGGACCAGCCACATGACAGTATAGTACGGAATAGAGTTTATTAAGGGCATGGGGAGGGGAGTTAAGAGGTAGTAGAGGCAGAGAAAGGCAGAGAAGGGGTAGGGGGAGAAACAGAGGAGTAGAGGTCGGCCATGAGCACATGGAGAGATGAGCACATGGAGGCATGAGAGGACAGAGCCAGAGCAAGAGTGCAAGAGAGGAACAAGAGAAAAAGAGTGAGGAGGGGGCAAGCAGCCCCTTATGTCGTGGGTCACGCCTACCTGACTATTGCCAGGTAACTATGGGACAGAGTTTAGACAAAATGCTAACAATGTCAAGTTGACAACTGTCAAGTTAGAGTTTCTGTTTTTCGATAGAATGTCATAGCACGTTGGGGAGGAAAGGGTTTATTATTCAGCTTATGCTTCCATATCACAGTTCATCACTGGAGAAGTCAGGACAGGAACTCAAGCAGGGCTGGAGTGATGCAGAGGCCATGGAGGGGTGCTCTTACTGGCTTTCTCATGGCTTGCTCAGTCTGCTTTCTTATAGAACTCAGGACCACCAGCCTAGCACCACCTACAATGGGCTGGGCCTCCCTCACTGATCACTCATTGAGAAAATGCTTTACAGCTGGATCTCATGGAAGCATTTCCTCAACTGAGGCTCCTTCCTCTCTGATGATTTTAGCTTGTGTCAAGTTGACACACAAAACCAGCCAGGACAACAATGGAGAGCCATCACAGATCCTCTTAGAAAGTACATAAAGAAACTGATCAAGTCCTTGCTGTAGTTTTGTCGTCATTTGGGACTTTCCAAGTATCATTCAAAATGTTAAAATGTTCAAGGAGCGCTCGGACTTGACAACACAAGCAATCACCAGTGATTGTTATGAGATACTTAAGAATCACTACAAGTGCCCGTGTTTACTTCTTGCCTCATCAGCTTTGCTCAAAATGAAACAAAGGAATATGTTTCAGCAATCAGAGAACCTTAAAACAGTGGGTGGTCTACAGCAAAGCACACATGAACCATTCAGATTTTACTCCTGCAGAGACAGTTGATCACTGTGATGACCACCAATGTCTACCTGATCTGACCGGGTTATCTTAAGAAGCTGCCTTATAGGCAACCAATTCTCTCCCAGCCTAGTTCCTTGCCCAAAGAGCACACTATCCCCATAACTGCTTTACACAGAGATTAGCATGTCTGAACAGAGAAATAAAATGCTAGCCATTAGTCTTATAGGCGGGGGCAGTCAAAAAAATCATTGTTCTTAGGTAGGTATAGAACTCGAAAGTAGAATCTTGGCATACACAAGGCCCTGGCTTCAATTCCCGGCACAATAAAGCAATCTTTATCTGTTTCCCTTCTCCTCTGCTTGAAATTCGTTCCAGTCCAGAGTACTTACTGATGTCCACTAAGTGCCAGGCTAGGAATATGGTGTGCAAAAGGCCAAGCAAAGGCTCTAAGAAGGTTGCTTCCCATGTGGGGAGGTGAGAGCTGACAAAGGCATAAACCAATAAAGCAACGCAGTTACAGTAACTAAGGGCTGCAGGGGAGATGACCTGGGACAATAATGGCAGACACGCTGAGGAAGCGTGCGAAGGGCTTGTGGTAGAAATGAGTGTCATGGTTGACAACCAGAAGATGGGAAGTCTGACTGCAGTAGTGTAAGGCAGGCAGGCAGGCTTGGAGGGTGACAGGGAGATGAGAAAAAAGAGGCTGAGGGGACCAGAGACAGAGCCACATCAAAAGAAGATGCAGCAGGATGCAAAGTAGGGAAACGGCAGAGTGGCAGATAGATACTGAGAACGAGGGGGGCTGGGAGGGGGCTCCTTTGTATATTGTAGGTCAGACACAGAAGTAGGAGGTCAGGGAGAACAACTGGGGCAGAGATCCAGGTGATAGATAGCTAGAGTGCCTAGGGTTGTAGTAGTAAGGTTAATGTGGGCCCACAGTGGCTTTGTGAAATTAGAAAGGGCCCTTTAGCAACACTGACAGCTGATAAGTGGGATGTGAAGCCAAGAGCAAGTAGCATGACTTGTTTGAACCAGAGTAGATGGGCGGAGAGAGGTGGATGGTGGCAACATTCTGATCAGGATACCGTGGAGCCTACTGACGTTTGCACTGGCGGTGGGTGTGACTGTGCAGGAGTCACACCCTGACACCTAGGCAGCAGTTGTGGTATTGATGCTGGCTCCCCTTCTCCTGGCACTGGGAATGTGCTTGTGCACCGAGATAACATGCGTGACATAGTAGGCCAATGTATTTGCCTTCCCATAAGCTCTGTCCCCATGGTTCCCCAACTCAGTGAGGACAGAGAAAGCCAGCCAAGTGATGTCATCATTTTGTTGGATTTCAAAATAAGACTTTTGAGCCGGGCAGTGGTGGCGCACGCCTTTAATCCCAGCACTTGGGAGGCAGAGGCAGGCAGATTTCTGAGTTCGAGGCCAGCCTGGTTTACAGAGTTAGTTCCAGGACAGCCTGGGCTATGCAGAGACAGCCTGTCTCAACAAAACAAAACAAAACAAACAAACAAACAAACAAAGAACTCAAAAAACCAACAACAACACAAAATGAAAAGAGTACTTTTTATTTTCTTTTAATTCAAGGGAAGACAAAAGTTTGGAATCAAGTGATTTCAATCAACAAAAAACAGCCTGTTGAAACAAAGTACACTCTTATGCCCCAGCTAGGCAGAATGTGAAGGATTTCCCCCATCACAGGTAGAGCCAAGCCAAACATAAAAAGCAATGATGCCTGTACCAATTCTCCATGTTGGGAAAGGGGCATAAACATTTGAGTAACAGGCAGGAAGTTGGAATATTAAAAATGAACACAGAGCCAGGCAGTGGTGGCACAACACCTTTAATCCCAGCACTTGGGAGACAGAGGCAGGTGGATTTCTGAGTTTGAGGCCAGCCTAGTCTACAGAGTGAGTTCCAGGACACCCAGGGCTACACAGAGAAACCCTGTCTTGAAAAAACAAAACAAACAAACAAAAAAATGAACACAGAGTCACCCCAGATTTGGGGGTGGAGGCTTGGTATGAGGAGGTGTGAACCCTCTCTCCCCGACCTCCAGCCTCCAGTAGTAGGCAATTATTGATCAATGAAACTCTGAGAATTAGAAGGCAAAGCTTTCTACCATGTTTCCAGGTCCTGGGGCTTGGGCTTGTTCTGAGGCCCAGACGGTGAATGACAGAGCCAACAGGATACACAGGAGGGAAGTATGTGAGGCTCATCCTCTGCTGCAGAAGGCTGTAACCATGACTGAAGCAGGAAGGAGCTGAATCCAGGTCAAAAGCACAGAGAGAAGAATTTTCTCACCAAAGTCAGTGAGGGAGACATTTTGGAAAAGGTAAAGAGGAATGATTTCCTAGAGGGATAAATTCACCAACTTCTTAAGAAACTAAGCTCTTTAATTGGCAAGATCAAGCATTTCCAACTGCACCAGGAATGGGGCTTTCCAGAAGGAAGGAAGTCTTACAGCAATAAAGCCAGTCATCCATCTATCTATCTATCTATCTATCTATCTATCTATCTATCTATCATCTATTATCTATTTATCATTTATCTCTTTATCATCTATCTACCTTCTGTCATTGATTTTTTTTTTTTTTACTGGTATATTTCAATCCTGCTGTATTAGGAAGGCCTGCATTATTAGCAAGCGAAGAGAATTCACCCTGAAGTCCCTGTGCCTGTAGCAGGGAGAGAGAAAAAGGATGAAAGAAGAAGGTAGATTCTGTCCAAGCCATTGCCTGGAGAAAGGCAACATGGGGCAGAGCATGCCACTGTGTACTTTCTGTGTCTTTTGTTCTACATGCATGCACAAACTATCCAAAAAGCTAAAGACAGAAAAATAAATCTGCGCAATAAAAATAGGCTCATGCATAGCAATTCGCATCTGCTGTTTGACAAGGAACATCACATTCTTCTCTCTCTAGAATCTTTGTCACTTCTCCGCAGTGTGCCATGTGGTCACCCCAATCCCCTGTGCTGACAAGGGTTCTGTAAGCTGCTGCTTCTGCTCTGCAGCTAACCATGACCCATCCACACTCGCTATTCTAATACAACTCCATACGTCCTTCTCTAAGGGAAAGCCATCCTGCTGGCCCTTGCCCACTGCAGCGGAGGATGGTGTGGGAGGGATTGAAAGGGGTGCTTGTTCCCACTCTGATCATGCGCACCCTTTTGATATCACAGAGTAATGGGGAGGTAGAGGAAAGAACTTGGGCCTGGGAGCCCAAACTCAATAGGGTTGATGTCTGCCAACTGCTCACTAGAGGGCCTGGGTGTCAGGTTTCTTCCTTTGCACACTGGAGAAATATAAACTCTGCTGAGCTATCTAGCACAATGATAGAGCTGTTCTGGTCGCCCCAGCCCCCCAGTCCAAAAGAACAAAGACTGATTTTGTGAAATCTTACATCTGGCCAGCTCAGCATACTTCTTTCCCCTGGTTTTACCCAAGATGCAAGCCCCACCCCCTGCAGCACTCAAG